>NW_027517441.1:0-43700 GCF_048772815.1 Callospermophilus lateralis
TTTGTGACCCAATGTTGATGATACGTGGTGGTAATGATCGGTATCCTAATCCCACTTGGCTCACCAAATTTTGTTCTTCTAGGTTGAAGGGTTCGTCTACAGTAGCAGTTTTTATATTTAGGTTTCATTCTGTTCTCTGCTATATAGATAGATGAATTTGTAACTCTAAATTCAACATGGTTTGTAGTAGCTCTTTGAAACTTGACAAAATAAAGGAGTTCTCATTTTTATCTTTATGGTTTGTTTCCTCTTCAAGTAGCCCTAGGCACAGACTGTGTAAAAGCAATTTCATTGAGAGGGGTTGCCAAGCTTCTAAGAAATAACGAGTTTCCGAAATAACAGCAAATATTTTTTCACCCAATCTTGATGATACTTGGTGTTTATGAGTGGTACACAAATCCCACTTGACTCACCAAATTTTGTTCTTCTATGTTGAAGCGTTCGTTTTCAGTAGCAGTTTATATTTTTAGGTTTCACTCTGTTCTCTCCTATATAGATAGATGAATTGGGAACTCTAAATCCAACAAGGTTTGTAGTAGCTCTTTGAACCTTGACAAAATAAAGGAGTTCTCAGTTTTGTCTCTATGATTTGTTTCCGCTTCAATTAGCAGTAAGCAGAGACTGTGGAAAAGCATTTTCATTGAGAGGGGTTGCCAAGCTTCTAAGAAATAACCAGTTTCCGAATTACCAGCAAATATTTATTCACCCAATCTTGATGATACTTGGTGGTGAAGATCGGTACACAAATCCCACTTGGCTCACCAAATTTTGTTCTTCTAGGTTGAAGTGTTCGTCTACAGCAGCAGTTTTTATTTTTAGGTTCCACTCTTTTCTCTCCTATATAGATAGATGAATTTGGAACTCTAAATCCAACAGGGTTGTAGTAGCTCTTTGAAACTTGACAAAATAAAGGACTTCTCAGTTTTTTCTCTATGATTTGTTTCCGCTTCAAGTAGCCCTAAGCAGAGACTGTGGAAAAGCACTTTCATTGAGAGGGGTTGCCAAGCTTCCAAGAAATTACGAGTTTCCGAAATACCAGCAAATATTTTTTTACCCAATCTTGATGATACATGGTGCTTACGATCGGTACACAAATCCCACTTGACTCACCAAATTTTGTTCTTCTATGTTGAAGCGTTCGTTTTCAGTAGCAGTTTTTATTTTTAGGTTTCACTCTGTTCTCTCCTATATAGATAGATGAATTTGGAACTCTAAATCCAACATGGTTTGTAGTGGCTCTTTGAAACCTGACAAAATAAAGGAGTTCTCAGTTTTGTCTCTATGGTTTGTTTCCTCTTCAAGAAGCCCCAGGCACAAACGGTGGAAAAGCACTTTCATTGAGAGGGGTTGCCAAGCTTCCAAGAAATTACGAGTTTCCGAAATACGAGCAAATATTTTTTCAGGCAATCTTGATGACACTTTGTGGTAATGATCAGTACACAAATCCCACTTGGCTCACCAAATTTTGTTCTTCTAGGTTGAAGCGTTCGTCTACAGTAGCAGTATTTATATTTAGGTTTCACTCTGTTCTCTCCTATATGGATAGATGAATTTGGAACTCTAAATCCAATATGGTTTGTAGTAGCTCTTTGAAACTAGACAAAGTAAAGGAGTTCTCAGTTTTGTCTCTATGATTTGTTTCCGCTTTATGTAGCCCTAAGCAGGGACTGTGGAAAAGCACTTTCATTTAAAGGGGTTGCCAAGCTTCCAAGAAATTACGAGTTTCCAAAATACCAGCAAATATTTTTTCACCCAATGTTGATGATACTTGGTGGTAATGATCAGTACACAAATCCCACTTGGCTCACCAAATGTTGTTCTTCTAGGTTGAAGCGTTCGTCTACAGTAGCAGTTTTTATATTTAGGTTTCACTCTGTTCTCTGCTATATAGATAGATGAATTTGGAACTCTAAATTCATCATGGTTTGTAGTAGCTCTTTGAAACTTGACAAAATAAAGGAGTTCTCAGTTTTGTCTCTATGGTTTGTTTCCTCTTCAAGTAGCCCTAGGCACAGACTGTGTAAAAGCAATTTAATTGAGAGGGGTTGCCAAGCTTCTAAGAAATAACGAGTTTCCGAAACACCAGCAAATATTTTTTCACCCAATCTTGATGATACTTGGTGTTTAAGATTGGTACACTAATCAGACTTGACACACCAAATTTTGTTCTTCTATGTTGAAGCGTTCGTTTTCAGTAGCAGTTTTTATTTTTAGGTTTCACTCTGTTCTCTCTTATATAGATAGATGAATTTGGAACTCTAAATCCAACATGGTTTGTAGTAGCTCTTTGAACCTTGACAAAACAAAAGAGTTCTCAGTTTTGTCTCTATGATTTGTTTCCGCTTCAAGTAGCCCTAAGAAGAGACTGTGGAAAAGCACTTTCATTGAGAGGGGTTGCCAAGCTTCTAAGAAATAACGAGTTTCCGAATTACAAGCAAATATTTATTCACCCAATCTTGATGATACTTGGTGGTGAAGATCGGTACACAATTCCCACTTGGCTCACCAAATTTTGTTCTTCTAGGTTGAAGCGTTCGTCTACAGTAGCAGTTTTTATTTTTAATTTTCACTCTTTTCTCTCCTGTAGAGATAGATGAATTTGGAACTCTAAATCCAACATGGTTTGTAGTAGCTCTTTGAAACTTGACAAAATAAAGGAGTTCTCAGTTTTGTATCTATGATTTGTTTCTGCTTCAAGTAGCCCTAAGCAGAGACTGTGGAAAAGCACTTTCATTGAGAGCGGTTGCCAAGCTTCCAAGAAATTACGAGTTTCCGAAATACCAGCAAATATTTTTTCACCCAATCTTGATGATACATGGTGTTTACGATCGTTACACAAATCCCACTTGACTCACCAAATTTTGTTCTTCTATGTTGAAGCGTTCGTTTTCAGTAGCAGTTTTTATTTTTAGGTTTCACTCTGTTCTCTGCTATATAGATAGATGAATTTGGAATTCTAAATCCAACATGGTTTGTAGTAGCTCTTTGAACCCTGACAAAATAAAGGAGTTCTCAGTTTTGTCTCTATGATTTGTTTCCGCTTCAAGTAGCCCTAAGCAGTGACTGTGGAAAAGCACTTTCATTGAGAGGGGTTGCCAAGCTTCCAAGAAATTACGAATTTCCGAAATAAGGGCAAATATTTTTTCACCCAATCTTGATGATACGTGGTGGTAATGACAAGTCTACAAATCCCACTTGGCTCACCAAATTTTGTTCTTCTAGGTTGAAGCGTTCGTTTACAGTAACAGTTTTTATGTTTAGGTTTCACTCTGTTCTCTCCTATATAGATAGATGAATTTGGAACTCTAAATCCAACATGGTTTGTAGTAGCTCTTTGATCCTTGACAAAATAAAGGAGTTCTCAGTTCTGTCTCTATGGTTTGTTTCCTCTTCATGTAGCCCCAGGCACAAACGGTGGAAAAGCACTTTCATTGAGAGGGGTTGCCAAGCTTCCAAGAAATTACGAGTTTCCGAAATACCAGCAAATATTTTTTCACCCAATCTTGATGACACTTGGTGGTAATGATCAGTACACAAATCCCACTTGGCTCACCAAATTTTGTTCTTCTAGGTTGAAGCGTTCGTCTACAGTAGCAGTTTTTATATTTAGGTTTCACTCTGTTCTCTCCTATATGGATAGATGAATTTGGAACTCTAAATACAATATGGTTTGTAGTAGCTCTTTGAAACTAGACAAAGTAAAGGAGTTCTCAGTTTTGTCTCTATGATTTGTTTCCGCTTCAAGTAGCCCTAAGCAGAGACTGTGCAAAAGCACTTTCATTGAAAGGGGTTGCCAAGTTTAAAGAAAATTACGAGTTTCCGAAATACCAGCAAATATTTTGTCACCCAATCTTGATGATACGTGGTGGTAATGATCGGTATCCAAATCCCACTTGGCTCACCAAATTTTGTTCTTTTAGATTGAAGTGTTTGTCTACAGTAGCAGTTTTTATATTTACGTTTCACTCTGTTCACTGCTATATAGATAGATGAATTTGGAACTCTAAATCCAACATGGTTTGTAGTAGCTCTTTGATCCTTGACAAAATAAAGGTGTTCTCATTTTTGTCTCTATGATTTGTTTCCGCTTCAAGTAGCCCTAAGCAGAGACTGTGCAAAAGCACTTTAATTGAGAGGGGTTGACAAGCTTCCAATAAATTACGAGTTTCCGAAATACCAGCAAATATTTTTTCACCCAATCTTGATGAAACGTGGTGGTAATAACAAGTCCACAAATCCCACTGGGCTCACCAAATATTTTTCTTCTTGGTTGATGCGTTCGTTTCAGTAGCTGTTTTTATTTTTAGGTTTCACTCTGTTCTCTCCTATATAGATAGATGAATTTGGAACTCTAAATCAAACATGGTTTGTAGTAGCTCTTTGAAATTGACAAAATATAGGAGTTCTCAGTTTTGTCTCTATGATTTGTTTTCGCTTCAAGTAGCCCTATGCAGTGACTGTGAAAAAGCACTTTCATTGAGAGGGGTTGCCAAGCTTCCACGAAATTACGAGTCTCCAAAACACAAGCAAATATTTTTTCACCTATTCTTGATGATACTTGGTGGTAATGATCAGTACACAATTCCCATATGGCTCACCAAATTTTGTTCTTCTAGGTTGAAGCGTTCGTCTATAGTAGCAGTATTTATGTTTAGGTTTCACTCTGTTCTCTGCTATATAGATAGATGAATTTGGAACTCTAAATTCAACATGGTTTGTAGTGGCTCTTTGAAACCTGACAAAATAAAGGAGTTCTCAGTTTTGTCTCTATGGTTTGTTTCCTCTTCAAGAAGCCCCAGGCACAAACGGTGGAAAAGCACTTTCATTGAGAGGGGTTGACAAGCTTCCAAGAATTTACGAGTTTCCGAAATAACAGCAAATATTTTTTCACGCAATCTTGATGACAACTTGGTGGTAATGATCAGTACACAAATCCCACTTGGCTCACCAAATTTTGTTCTTCTATGTTGAAGCGTTCGTCTACAGTAGCAGTTTTTATATTTAGGTTTCACTCTGTTCTCTATTATATGGATACATGAATTTGGAACTCTAAATCCAATATGGTTTGAAGTAGCTCTTTGAAACTAGACAAAGTAAAGGAGTTCTCAGTTTTGTCTCTATGATTTGTTTCCGCTTTATGTAGCCCTAAGCAGGGACTGTGGAAAAGCACTTTCATTGAAAGGGGTTGCCAAGCTTCCAAGAAATTAATAGTTTACAAAATACCAGCAAATATTTTGTGACCCAATGTTGATGATACGTGGTGGTAATGATCGGTATCCTAATCCCACTTGGCTCACCAAATTTTGTTCTTCTAGGTTGAAGGGTTCGTCTACAGTAGCAGTTTTTATATTTAGGTTTCATTCTGTTCTCTGCTATATAGATAGATGAATTTGTAACTCTAAATTCAACATGGTTTGTAGTAGCTCTTTGAAACTTGACAAAATAAAGGAGTTCTCATTTTTATCTTTATGGTTTGTTTCCTCTTCAAGTAGCCCTAGGCACAGACTGTGTAAAAGCAATTTCATTGAGAGGGGTTGCCAAGCTTCTAAGAAATAACGAGTTTCCGAAATAACAGCAAATATTTTTTCACCCAATCTTGATGATACTTGGTGTTTATGATTGGTACACAAATCCCACTTGACTCACCAAATTTTGTTCTTCTATGTTGAAGCGTTCGTTTTCAGTAGCAGTTTATATTTTTAGGTTTCACTCTGTTCTCTCCTATATAGATAGATGAATTGGGAACTCTAAATCCAACAAGGTTTGTAGTAGCTCTTTGAACCTTGACAAAATAAAGGAGTTCTCAGTTTTGTCTCTATGATTTGTTTCCGCTTCAATTAGCAGTAAGCAGAGACTGTGGAAAAGCATTTTCATTGAGAGGGGTTGCCAAGCTTCTAAGAAATAACCAGTTTCCGAATTACCAGCAAATATTTATTCACCCAATCTTGATGATACTTGGTGGTGAAGATCGGTACACAAATCCCACTTGGCTCACCAAATTTTGTTCTTCTAGGTTGAAGTGTTCGTCTACAGCAGCAGTTTTTATTTTTAGGTTCCACTCTTTTCTCTCCTATATAGATAGATGAATTTGGAACTCTAAATCCAACAGGGTTTGTAGTAGCTCTTTGAAACTTGACAAAATAAAGGACTTCTCAGTTTTTTCTCTATGATTTGTTTCCGCTTCAAGTAGCCCTAAGCAGAGACTGTGGAAAAGCACTTTCATTGAGAGGGGTTGCCAAGCTTCCAAGAAATTACGAGTTTCCGAAATACCAGCAAATATTTTTTTACCCAATCTTGATGATACATGGTGCTTACGATCGGTACACAAATCCCACTTGACTCACCAAATTTTGTTCTTCTATGTTGAAGCGTTCGTTTTCAGTAGCAGTTTTTATTTTTAGGTTTCACTCTGTTCTCTCCTATATAGATAGATGAATTTGGAACTCTAAATCCAACATGGTTTGTAGTGGCTCTTTGAAACCTGACAAAATAAAGGAGTTCTCAGTTTTGTCTCTATGGTTTGTTTCCTCTTCAAGAAGCCCCAGGCACAAACGGTGGAAAAGCACTTTCATTGAGAGGGGTTGCCAAGCTTCCAAGAAATTACGAGTTTCCGAAATACGAGCAAATATTTTTTCAGGCAATCTTGATGACACTTTGTGGTAATGATCAGTACACAAATCCCACTTGGCTCACCAAATTTCGTTCTTCTAGGTAGAAGCGTTCGTCTACAGTAGCAATTTTTATATTTAGGTTTCTCTCTGTTCTCTCCTATATAGATAGATGAATTTGGAACTCTAAATCCAACATGGATTGTAGTACCTCTTTGAAACTTGACAAAATAAAGGAGTTCTCAGTTTTGTCTCTATGGTTTGTTTCCTCTTCAAGTAGCCCTAGGCAAGACTGTGGAAAAGCACTTTCATTGAGAGGGGTTGCAAAGCTTCTAAGGAATAACGAGTTTCCGAAATACCAGCAAATATTTTTTCACCCAATCTTGATGATACTTCCTGGTAATGATCAGTACACAGATCCCACTTGGCTCACCAAATTTTGTTCTTCTAGGTTGAAGCGTTCGTCTAAAGTAGCAGTTTTTATATTTAGGTTTCACTCTGTTCTCTCCTATATAGATAGATGAATCTGGAACTCTAAATCCAACATGGTTTGTAGTAGCTCTTTGAAACTTGACAAAATAAAGGAGTTCTCAGTTTTGTCTCTATGGTTTGTTTCCTCTTCAAGTAGCCCTAGGCGCAGACTGTGGAAAAGCACTTTCATTGAGAGGGGTTGCCAAGCTTCTAAGGAATAACGACTTTCCGAAATACCAGCAAATATTTTTTCACCCAATCTTGATGATACTTGGTGCTAATGATCAGTACACAAATCCCACTTGGCTCACCATATTTTGTTCTTCTAGGTTGAAGCGTTCGTCTACAGTAGCAGTTTTTATGTTTAGGTTTCACTCTGTTCTCTCATATATAGATATATGAATTTGGAACTCTAAATCCAACATGGTTTGTAGTAGCTCTTTGAAACTTGACAAAATAAAGGAGTTCTGAGTTTTGTCCCTATGGTTTGTTTCCTCTTCAAGTTACCCTAGGCACAGACTGTGGAAAACTACTTTCATTGAGAGGTTTTGCCAAGCTTTCAAGAAATAACGAGTTTCCGAAATACCAGCAAATATTTTTTCACCCAATCTTGATGATACTGGTTGCTAATGATCAGTACACAAATCCCACTTGGCTCACCAAATTGTGTTCTTCTAGGTTGAAGCGTTCGCCTACAGTAGAAGTTTTTAGATTTATGTTTCCCTCTGTTCTCTCCTATATAGATATATGAATTTGGAACTCTAAATCCAGCATGGTTTGTAGTAGCTCTTTGAAACTTGACAAAATAAAGGAGTTCTCAGTTTTGTCTCTATGGTTTGTTTCCTCTTCAAGTAGCCCTAGGCACAGACTGTGGAAAAGCACTTTCATTGAGAGAGTTTGCCAAGCTTCTAAGAAATTACAAGTTTCCGAAATACCAGCAAATATTTTTTCACCCAATCTTGATGACACTTGGTGGTAATGATCAGTACACAAATCACACTTGGCTGCCCAAATTTTGTTCTTCTAGGTTGAAGCATTCGTCTACAGTAGCAGTTTTTATATTTAGGTTTCTCTCTGTTCTCTCCTATATAGATAGATGAATTTGGAACTCTAAATCCAACATGGATTGTAGTAGCTCTTTGAAACTTGACAAAATAAAAAAGATCTCAGTTTTGTCCCTATGCTTTGTTTCCTCTTCAAGTAGTCCTAGGCACAGACTGTGGAAAAGCACTTTCATTGAGAGGGTTTGCCAAGCATCTAAGAAATTACGAGTTTCCGAAATACCAGCAAATATTTTTTCACCCAATTTTGATGATACTTGGTTGTAATGATCAGTACACAAGTCCCACTTGGCTTACCAAATTTTGTTCTTCTATGTTGAAGCGTTCGTATACAGTAGCATTTTTTATATTTAGGTTTCGCTCTATTCTCTCTGTATAGATAGATGAATTTGGAACTCTAAATCCAACATGGTTTGTAGTAGCTCTTTGAAACTTGACAAAATAAAGGAGTTCTCAGTTTTGTCTCTATGGTTTGTTTCCTCTTCAAGTAGCCCTAGGCACAGACAGTGGAAAAGCACTTTCATTGAGAGGGGTTGCCAAGCTTCTAAGAAATAACGAGTTTCCGAAATACCAGCAAATATTTTTTCACCCAATCTTGATGATACTTTTTGGTAATGATCAGTACACAGATCCCACTTGGCTCACCAAATTTTGTTCTTCTAGGTTGAAGCGTTCGTCTACAGTAGCAGTTTTTATATTTAGGTTTCACTCTGTTCTCTCATATATAGATAGATGAGTTTGGAACTCTAAATCGAACATGGTTTGTAGTAGCTCTTTGAAACTTGACAAAATAAAGAGTTCTGAGTTTTGTCTCTATGGTTTGTTTCCTCTACAAGTAGCCCTATGCACAGACTGTGGAAAACCACTTTCATTGAGAGGGGTTGCCAAGCTTCTAAGAAATAACGAGTTTCCGAAATATCAGCAAATATTTTTTCACACAATCTTGATGATACTTGGAAGTAATGATTAGTACACAGTACCCACTTGGCTCAGCAAATTTTGTTCTTCTAGGTTGAAGCGTTCGTCTACAGTAGCCGTTTTTATATTTAGGTTTCACTCTGTTGTCTCATATATAGATAGATGAATTTGGAACTCTAAATCCAACATGGTTTGCAGTAGCTCTTTGAAAATGACAAAATAAAGGAGTTCTGAGTTTTGTCTCTATGGTTTGTTTCCTCTTCAAGTAGCCCTAGGCGCAGACTGTGGAAAAGCACTTTCATTGGGAATGGTTGCCAAGCTTCTAAGAAATAACGAGTTTCCAAAATACCAGCAAATATTTTTTTCAACCAATCTTGATGATACTTGGTGGTAAGGACAAGTACACAAATCCCACTGGGCTCACCAAATTTGGTTCTTCTCGGTTGAAGCGTTCGTCTACAGTAGCAATTTTTATATTTAGGTTTCCCTCTGTTCTCTCCTATATAGATCGATAAATTTGGAACTCCAAATCCAACATGGTTTGTAGTAGCTATTTGAAACTTGACAAAATAAGGAAGTTCTCAGTATTTTCTCTATGGTTTGTTTCCTCTTCAAGAAGCCCTAAGCAGAGACTGTGGAAAAGCACTTTCATTGAAAGGCATTGCAAAGCTTCCAAGAAATTACGATTTTCCGAAATACCAGCAAATATTTTTTCACCCAATCTTGATGGTACGTGGTGGTAATGACAAGTACACAAATCCCACTTGGCTCAACAAATTTTGTTCTTCTAGGTTTAAGCGTTCGTCTACAGTAGCAGTTTTTATATTTAAGTTTCACTCTGTTCTCTCCTATATAGACAGATGAATTTGGAACTTGAAATCCAATATGGTTGGTAGTAGCTCTTTGAAACTTGACAAAATAAAGGAGCTCTCAGTTTTGTCTCTATGATTTGTTTCCGCTTCAAGTAACTCTAAGCAGAGACTGTGGAAAAGCACTTTCATTGAGAGGGGTTGCCAAGCTTCCAAGAAATACGAGTTCCCGAAATACCAGCAAAAATTTTTTCACCCAAAATTCATGATACTTGAAAGTATTCATCGGTACACAAATCCTACTTGGCTCACCAAATTTTGTTCTGCTAGGTAGAAGCGTTCGTCTACATTAGCAGTTTTTATATTTAGGTTTCCCTCTGTTCTCTGCTATACAGATAGATGAATTTGGAACTCTAAATCCAACATGGTTTGTAGTAGCTCTTTGAAACTTGACAAAATAAAGAAGTTCTCAGTTTTGTCTCTATGATTTGTTTCCGCTTCAAGTAGCCCTAAGCAGAGACTCTGGAAAAGCACTTTCATTGAGAGGGGTTGCCTAGCTTCCCAGAAATTACGAGTTTCCGATATACCAGCAAATATTTTTTCACCCAATATTCATGACACTTGGTGGTATTGATCGGTACACAAATCCCACTTGGCTCACCAAATTTTGTTCTGCTTGGTTGAAGCGTTCGTCTACAGTAGCCGTTTATATATTTAGGTTTCACTCTGTTCTCTCCTATATAGATAGATGAATTTGGAACTCTAAATCCAACATTGTTTGTAGAGCTTTTGAAACTTGACAAATTAATAAGTTCTCAGTTTTGTCTCTATGGTTTGTTTCCTCTTCAAGTAGCCCTAGGCACAGACTGTGGAAAAGCAGTTTCATTGAGAGGGGTTGCCAAGCTTCTAAGAAATAACGATTTTCCGAAAAACCAGCAAATATTTTTTCACCCAATCTTGATGATACTTGGTGGTAATTATCGGTACACAAATCCCACTTGGCTCACCAAATTTTGTTCTTCTAGGTTGAAGCGTTCGTCTACAGTAGCAGTTTTTATATTTAGGTTTCACTCTGTTCTCTGCTATATAGATAGATGAATTTGGAACTCTAAATCCAACATTGTTTGTAGAGCTTTTGAAACTTGACAAATTAATAAGTTCTCAGTTTTGTCTCTATGGTTTGTTTCCTCTGCAAGTAGCCCTAGGCACAGACGGTAGAAAAGCACTTTCATTGAGAGGAGTTGCCAAGCTTCCAAGAAATACGTATTTCCGAAATACCAGCAAATATTTTTTCACCCAATCTTGATGATGCATGGTGGTAATGACAAGTCCACAAATCCCACTTGGCTCACCAAATTTTGTTCTTCTAGGTTGAAGCGTTCGTTTACAGTAGCAGTTTTCATTTTTAGGTTGCACTCTGTTCTCTCCAATATTAATAGATGAATTTGGAACTCTAAATCCAACATGGGTTTGTAGTAGCTCTTTGAAACTTGACAAAATAAAGGAGTTTTCAGTTTTGTCACTATGATTTGTTTCCGTTTCATGTAGCCATAAGCAGAGTCTGTGGAAAAGCACTTTCATTGAAAGGGGTTGCCAAGCTTCCCAGAAATTATGAGTTTCCGAAATACCAGCAATTACTTTTTCACCCAATGTTGATGATATGTGATGGAAATGACAACTACACAAATCCCACTTGCTCACCAAATTTGTTCTTCTAGGTTGAAGCGTTCCTTTACAGTAGCACTTTTTATTTTTAGGTTTCACTCTGTTCTCTCCAATATGGATAGATGAATTTGGAACTCTAAATCCAACATGGTGTGTAATAGCTCTTTGAAACTTGACAAAATATAGGAGTTCTCAGTTTTGTCTCAATGGTTTGTTTCCTCTTCAAGTAGCCCTAAGCACAGAAGGTGGAAAAGCACTTTCATTGAGAGGGGTTGCCAAGCTTCCAAGATAGTACGAGTTTCCGAAATACCAGCAAATATTTTTTCACCCAATCTTGATGATACGTGGTGGTAATGACAAGTCCACAAATCCCACCTGGCTCACCAAATTATGTTCTTCTAGGTTGAAGCGTTCGTTAACAGTAGCAGTTTTAATTTTTAGATTTCACTCTGTTCTCTCCTATATAGATAGATGAATTTGGAACTCTAAATCCAACATGGTTTGTAGTAGCTCTTTGAAACTTGACAAAATAAAGGAGTTCTCAGTTTTGTCTCTATGATTTGTTTCCGATTCATGTAGCCCTAAGCAGAGACTGTGGAAAAAGCACTTTCATTGAAAGGGTTTGCCAACCTTCCAAGAAATTACGAGTTTCCTAAATACCAGCAAATATTTTTTCACCCAATCTTGATGATACTTGGTGGTAATGATCGGTACACAAATCCCACTTGGCTCACCAAATTTTGTTCTTCTAGTTTGAAGCGTTTGTCTACAGTAGCAGTTTTTAAATTTAGGTTTCACTCTGTTCTCTCCTATATAGATAGATGAATTTGGAACTCTAAATCCAACATGGTTTGTAGTGGCTCTTTGAAACTTGACAAAATAAAGGAGTTTTCAGTTTTGTCTCAATGATTTGTTTCCACTTCAAGTATCCCGAAGCAGAGAGTGTGGAAGAGCACTATCATTGATGGCTGTTGCCAAGCTTCCAAAAAAATACGAGTTTCCGAATAGCAGCAAATATTTTTTCACCCAATCTTGATGATACGTCGTGGTAATGACAAGTCCACAAATCCCACTTTGCTCACCAAATTTTCTCCATCTAGGTTGAAGCGTTCGTTTCCAATCGCAGTTTATATTTTTAGGTTTCACTCTGTTCTCTCCTATATAGATAGATGAATTTGGAATTCTAAATCCAAGATGGTTTGTAGTAGCTCTTTGAAACTTGACAAAATAAAGGAGTTCTCAGTTTTGTCTCTATGGTTTGTTTTTTTCTTCAAGTTGCCCTAGGCACAGACGTAGGAAAAGCACTTTCATTGAGAGGGGTTGCCTAACTTCTAAGAAATAACGAATTTCCGAAATACCAGCAAATATTTTTTCTCCCAATTTTTATGATAGTTGGTGGTATAGATCAGTACACAAATCCAACTAGGCTCACCCAATTTTGTTCTTCTAGGTTGAAGCGTTCGTCTACAGTAGCAGTTCTTATACTTAGGTTTCCCTCTGTTCTCTCCTATATAGATAGATGAATTTGGAACTCTAAATCCAACATGGTTTGTAGTAGCTCTTTGAAACTTGACAAAATAAAGAAGTTCTCAGTTTTTGTCTCTATGGTTTGTTTCCTCTTCAAGAAGCCCTAAGCAGAGACTGTGGAAAAGCACTTTCATTGAAAGGCATTGCAAAGCTTCCAAGAAATTACGATTTTCCGAAATACCAGCAAATATTTTTTCCCCCCAATCTTGATGATACGTGGTGGTAATGACAAGTACACAAATCCCACTTGGCTCAACAAATTTTGTTTTTCTAGGTTTAACCGTTCGTCTACAGTAGCAGTTTTTATATTTAGGTTTCACTCTGTTCTCTCCTATATAGATAGATGAATTTGGAGATCTAAATACAACATGTTTTGTTATAGCTCTTTGAAACTTGACAAAATAAACGAGTTCTCAGTTTTGTGTCCATGGATTGTTTTCTCTTCAAGTAGCCCTAGGCACAGACTGTGGAAAAGCACTTTCATTGAGAGGGGTTGCCAAGCTTCTAAGAAATAACGAGTTTCCGAAATACCAGCAAATATTTTTTCACCCAATGCCGATGTTACTTGGTGGTAATGATCTGTACACAAATCCCACCTGGCTCACCAAATTTTGTTCTTCTACTTTGAAGCGTTCGTCTACAGTAGCAATTTTAATATTTAGGTTTCACTCTGTTCTCTCCTATATAGATAGATGAATTTGGAACTCTAAATCCAACATGGTTTGTAGTAGCTCTTTGAAACTTGACAAAATAAAGAAGTTCTCAGTTTTGTATCTATGTTTTGTTTCCGCTTCAAGTAGCTTTAAGCAGAGACTGTGGAAGAGCACTTTCATTGATAGGGGTTGCCAAGCTTCCAAGAAAATACGAGTTTCCGAAATATCAGCAAATATTTTTTCACCCAATATTGATAATACGTGGTGGTAATGACAAGTCCACAAATCCCACTTTGCTCACCAAATTTTGTTCTTCTAGGTTGAAGCGTTCGTTTACAGTAGCAGTTTTTATTTTTTCGTTTTCACTCTGTTCTCTCCTACATAGATAGAAGAATTTGGAATTCTAAATCCAACATGGTTTGTAGTAGCTCTTTGAAACTTGACAAAATAAAGGATTTCTCAGTTTTGTCTCTATGGTTTGTTTCCTCTTCAAGTAGTCCTAGGCACAGACGGTGGAAAAGCACTTTCATTGAGAGGGGTTGACAAGCTTCTAAGAAATAACGAGTTTCCGAAATACCAGCAAATATTTTTTCTCCAATGTTGATGATACTTGGTCGTAATGATCAGTACACGAATTCCACTTGGCTAACCAAATTTTGTTCTTCTAGATTTAAGCATTCGTCTACAGTAGCAGTTTTATATTTAGGTTTCACTCGGTCTCTCCTATATAGATAGATGAATTTGGAGCTCTAAATCCAACATGGTTTGTTATGGCTCTTTGAAACTTGACAAAATAAAGGAGTTCTCAGTTTTGTCTCTATGGTTTCTTTCCTCTTCAAATAGCCCTAGGCACAGACTGTGGAGAAGCATTTCCATTGAGAGGGGTTGCCAAGCTTCTAAGAAATAACGAGTTTTCCGAAATATCAGCAAATAATTTTTCACCGAATCCTGATGATACTTGGTGGCCATGATCGGTACACAAATCCCACTTGACTCATCAAATTTTGTTCTTCTAGGATGAAGCGTTCGTCTACAGTAGCAGTTTATATTTTTAGTTTTCCCTCTGTTCTCTCCTATATAGATAGATGAATTTGGAACTCTAAGTCCAACATGGTTTGTATTAGCTCTTTGAAACTTGACAAAATAAAGGAGTTCTCAGTTTTGTCTCTATGATTTGTTTCCTCTTCAAGTAGCCCTAGGCACAGACTGTGGAAAACCACTTTCATTGAGAGGGGTTGCCAAGCTTCTAAGAAATAACGAGTTTCCTAAATACCAGCAAATATTTTTCACCCAATGTCGATGATACCTGGTGGTAATGATCTGTACACAAATTACACTTGGCTCACCAAATTTTTGTTCTTCTATTTGAAGCGTTCGTCTACAGTAGCAGTTTTTATATTTAGGATTCACTCTGTTCTCTCGTATATAGAAAGTTGAATTTGCAACTCTAATCCAACATGGTTTGTAGTGGCTCTTTGAAACTTGACAAAATAAAGGAGTTTTCAGTTTTGTCTCAATGATTTGTTTCCACTTCAAGTATCCCGAAGCAGAGAGTGTGGAAGAGCACTATCACTGATGGCTGTTGCCAAGCTTCCAAAAAAATACGAGTTTTCGAATAGCAGCAAATATTTTTTCACCCAATCTTGATGATACGTCGTGGTAATGACAAGTCCACAAATCCCACTTTGCTCACCAAATTTTCTCCTTCTAGGTTGAAGCGTTCGTTTCCAATCGCAGTTTATATTTTTAGGTTTCACTCTGTTCTCTCGTATATAGATAGATGAATTTGGAATTCTAAATCCAACATGGTTTGTAGTAGCTCTTTGAAACTTGACAAAATAAAGGAGTTCTCAGTTTGTCTTATGGTCTTAGGTTTGTTTTTTCTTCAAGTTGCCATAGGCACAGACGTAGGAAAAGCACTTTCATTGAGAGGGGTTGCCTTAACTTCTAAGAAATAACGAATTTCCGAAATACAAGCAAATATTTTTTCTCCCAATTTTTATGATAGTTGGTGGTATAGATCAGTACACAAATCCAACTAGGCTCACCCAATTTTGTTCTTCTAGGTTGAAGCGTTCGTCTACAGTAGCAGTTTTTATACTTAGGTTTCCCTCTGTTCTCTCCTATATAGATAGATGAATTTTGGAACTCTAAATACAACATGGTGTGTAGTAGCTCTTTGAATCTTGACAAAATAAAGGAGTTCTCAGTTTGTCTCTATGGATTGTTTCCTATTCAATTAGCCCTAGGCACAGACTGTGGAAAGCACTTTCATTGAGAGGGTTTGCCAAGCTTCTAAGAAATAACGAGTTTCCGAAATACCAGCAAAATATTTTTTCACCCATTCTTGATGATACTTGTTGCTAATGATCAGTACACAAATCCCACTTGGCTCACCAAATTTCGTTCTTCTAGGTAGAAGCATTCGTCTACAGTAGCAGTTTTTATATTTAGGTTTCTCTCTGTTCTCTCCTATATAGATAGATGAATTTGGAACTCTATATCCAACAGTGATTGTAGTAGCTCTTTGAAACTTGACAAAAATAAAAGAGTTCTCAGTTTTGTCTCTATGGTTTGTGTCCTTTTTAAGTAGCCCTAGGCACAGACTGTGGAAGCACTTTCATTCTGATGGTTGCCAAGCTTCTAAGAAATAACGAGTTTCCAAAATAGCAGGCAAATATTTTTTCACCCAATCTTGATGATACTTGGTGGTAATGATCAGTACACAAATCCCACTTGGCTCACCAAATTTTGTTCTTCTAGGTTGAAGCGTTCGTCTACAGTAGCAGTTTTTATATTTAGGTTTCTCTCTGTTCTCTCCTATATAGATAGATAAATTTGGAACTTTAAATCCAACATGGATTGTAGTACCTCTTTGAAACTTGACAAAATAAAGGAGTTCTCAGTTTTGTCTCTATGGTTTGTTTCCTCTTCAAGTAGCCCTAGGCAAAGACTGTGGAAAAGCACTTTCATTGAGAGGGGTTGCCAAAGCTTCCTAAGGAATAACGAGTTCCGAAATACCAGCAAATATTTTTTCACCCAATCTTGATGATACTTCCTGGTAATGATCAGTACACAGATCCCACTTGGCTCACCAAATTTTGTTCTTCTAGGTTGAAGCTTTCGTCTAAAGTAGCAGTTTTTTATATTTAGGTTTCACTCTGTTCTCTCCTTATATAGATAGATGAATTTGGAACTCTAAATCCAACATGGTTTGTAGTAGCTTCTTTGAAACTTGACAAAATAAAGGAGTTCTCAGTTTTGTCTCTATGGTTTGTTTCCTCTTCAAGTAGCCCTAGGCGCAGACTGTGGAAAGCACTTTCATTGAGAGGGGTTGCCAAGCTTCTAAGGAATAACGAGTTTCCGAAATACCAGCAAATATTTTTTCACCCAATCTTGATGATACTTGGTGCTAATGATCAGTACACAAATCCCACTTGGGCTCACCATATTTTGTTCTTCTAGGTTGAAGCGTTCGTCTACAGTAGCAGTTTTTATGTTTAGGTTTCACTCTGTTCCTTCATATATAGATATATGAATTTGGAACTCTAAATCCAACATGGTTTGTAGTAGCTCTTTGAACCTTGACAAAATAAAGGAGTTCTGAGTTTTGTCCCTATGGTTTGTTTTCTCTTCAAGTTACCCTAGGCACAGACTGTGGAAAACTACTTTCATTGAGAGGTTTTGCCAAGCTTTCAAGAAATAACGAGTTTCCGAAATACCAGCAAATATTTTTTCACCCAATCTTGATGATACTGGTTGCTAATGATCAGTACACAAATCCCACTTGGCTCACCAAATTGTGTTCTTCTAGGTTGAAGCGTTCGCCTACAGTAGAAGTTTTTAGATTTATGTTTCCCTCTGTTCTCTCCTATATAGATATATGAATTTGGAACTCTAAATCCAGCATGGTTTGTAGTAGCTCTTTGAAACTTGACAAAATAAAGGAGTTCTCAGTTTTGTCTCTATGGTTTGTTTTCCTCTTCAAGTAGCCCTAGGCGCAGACTGTGGAAAAGCACTTTCATTGAGAATGGTTGCCAAGCTTCTAAGAAATAACGAGTTTCCGATATACCAGCAAATATTTTTTCACCCAATATTCATGACACTTGGTGGTATTGATCGGACACAAATCCCACTTGGCTCACCAAATTTTGTTCTGCTAGGTTGAAGCGTTCGTCTACAGTAGCAGTTTTTGTATTTTTACGTTTCATTCTGTTCTCTGGTATATAGATAGATGAATTTTGGAACTCTAAATCCAACATTGTTTGTAGAGCTTTTGAACTTGACAAATTAATAAGTTCTCAGTTTTGTCTCTATGGTTTTGTTTCCTCTTCAAGTAGCCCTAGGCACAGACTGTGGGAAAAGCAGTTTCATTGAGAGGGGTTGCCAAGCTTCTAAGAAATAACGATTTTCCGAAAAACCAGCAAAATATTTTTTCACCCAATCTTGATGATACTTGGTGGTAATTATCGGTACACAAATCCACTTGGCTCACCAAATTTTGTTCTTCTAGGTTGAAGCGTTCATCTACAGTAGCAGTTTTTATATTTAGGTTTCACTCTGTT
Organism: Callospermophilus lateralis; assembly: GCF_048772815.1. Taxonomy (NCBI): domain Eukaryota; kingdom Metazoa; phylum Chordata; class Mammalia; order Rodentia; family Sciuridae; genus Callospermophilus; species Callospermophilus lateralis. Next base: position 18,278 of record NW_027517441.1, read on the forward strand.
CTCTGCTATATAGATAGATGAATTTGGAACTCTAAATCCAACATTGTTTGTAGAGCTTTTGAAACTTGACAAATTAATAAGTTCTCAGTTTTGTCTCTATGGTTTGTTTCCTCTGCAAGTAGCCCTAGGCACAGACGGTAGAAAAGCACTTTCATTGAGAGGAGTTGCCAAGCTTCCAAGAAATACGAATTTCCGAAATACCAGCAAATATTTTTTCACCCAATCTTGATGATGCATGGTGGTAATGACAAGTCCACAAATCCCACTTGGCTCACCAAATTTTTGTTCTTCTAGGTTGAAGCGTTCGTTTACAGTAGCAGTTTTCATTTTTAGGTTGCACTCTGTTCTCTCCAATATTAATAGATGAATTTGGAACTCTAAATCCAACATGGTTTGTAGTAGCTCTTTGAAACTTGACAAAATAAAGGAGTTTTCAGTTTTGTCTCTATGATTTGTTTCCGTTTCATGTAGCCATAAGCAGAGTCTGTGGAAAAGCACTTTCATTGAAAGGGGTTGCCAAGCTTCCCAGAAATTATGAGTTTCCGAAATACCAGCAATTACTTTTTCACCCAATGTTGATGAATATGTGATGGAAATGACAACTACACAAATCCCACTTGGCTCACCAAATTTTGTTCTTCTAGGTTGAAGCGTTCCTTTACAGTAGCACTTTTTATTTTTAGGTTTCACTCTGTTCTCTCCAATATGGATAGATGAATTTGGAACTCTAAATCCAACATGGTGTGTAATAGCTCTTTGAAACTTGACAAAATATAGGAGTTCTCAGTTTTGTCTCAATGGTTTTGTTTCCTCTTCAAGTAGCCCTAAGCACAGAAGGTGGGAAAAGCACTTTCATTGAGAGGGGTTGCCAAGCTTCCAAGATAATACGAGTTTCCGAAATACCACAAATATTTTTTCACCCAATCTTGATGATACTTGGTGGTAATGATCGGTACACAAATCCCACTTGGCTCACGAAATTTTGTTCTTCTAGTTTGAAGCGTTTGTCTACAGTAGCAGTTTTTAAATTTAGGTTTCACTCTGTTCTCTCCTATATAGATAGATGAATTTGGAACTCTAAATCCAACATGGTTTGTAGTGGCTCTTTGAAACTTGACAAAATAAAGGAGTTTTCAGTTTTGTCTCAATGATTTGTTTCCACTTCAAGTATCCCGAAGCAGAGAGTGTGGAAAAGCACTATCATTGATGGCTGTTGCCAAGCTTCCAAAAAAAATACGAGTTTCCGAATAGCAGCAAATATTTTTTCACCCAATCTTGATGATACGTCGTGGTAATGACAAGTCCACAAATCCCACTTTGCTCACCAAATTTTCTCCATCTAGGTTGAAGCGTTCGTTTCCAATCGCAGTTTATATTATTAGGTTTCACTCTGTTCTCTCCTATATAGATAGATGAATTTGGAATTCTAAATCCAAGATGGTTTGTAGTAGCTCTTTGAAACTTGACAAAATAAAGGAGTTCTCAGTTTTGTCTCTATGGTTTTGTTTTTTCTTCAAGTTGCCCTAGGCACAGACGTAGGAAAAGCACTTTCATTGAGAGGGGTTGCCTACTTCTAAGAAATAACGAATTTCCGAAATACCAACAAATATTTTTTCTCCCAATTTTTATGATAGTTGGTGGTATAGATCAGTAACACAAATCCAACTAGGCTCACCCAATTTTGTTCTTCTAGGTTGAAGCGTTCGTCTACAGTAGCAGTTCTTATACTTAGGTTTCCCTCTGTTCTCTCCTATATAGTAGATGAATTTGGAACTCTAAATCCAACATGGTTTGTAGTAGCTCTTTGAAACTTGACAAAATAAAGAAGTTCTCAGTTTTGTCTCTATGGTTTGTTTTCCTCTTCAAGAAGCCCTAAGCAGAGACTGTGGAAAAGCACTTTCATTGAAAGGCATTGCAAAGCTTCCAAGAAATTACGATTTTCCGAAATACCAGCAAATATTTTTTCCCCCAATCTTGATGATACGTGGTGGTAATGACAAGTACACAAATCCCACTTGGCTCAACAAATTTTGTTTTTCAGGTTTAACCGTTTGTCTACAGTAGCAGTTTTTATATTTAGGTTTCACTCTGTTCTCTCCTATATAGATAGATGAATTTGGAGATCTAAATACAAACATGTTTTGTTATAGCTCTTTGAAACTTGACAAAATAAAGGAGTTCTCAGATTTGTCTCTATCGTTTGTTTCCTCTTCAAGTAGCCCTAGGCACAGACTGGAAAAGCACTTTCATTGAGAGGGGTTGCCAAGCTTCTAAGAAATAACGAGTTTCTGAAATACCAGCAAATATTTTTTCACCCAATGTCGATGTTACTTGATGGTAATGATCTGTACACAAATCCCACCTGGCTCACCAAATTTTGTTCTTCTACTTTAAAGCGTTCGTCTACAGTAGCAATTTTTAATATTTAGGTTTCACTCTGTTCTCTCCTATATAGATAGATGAATTTGGAACTCTAAATCCAACATGGTTTGTAGTAGCTCTTTGAAACTTGACAAAATAAAGAAGTTCTCAGTTTTGTATCTATGTTTTGTTTCCGCTTCAAGTAGCTTTAAGCAGAGACTGTGGAAGAGCACTTTCATTGATAGGGGTTGCCAAGCTTCCAAGAAAATACGAAGTTTCCGAAATATCAGCAAATATAATACGTGGTGGTAATGACAAGTCCACAAATCCCACTTTGCTCACCAAATTTTGTTCTTCTAGGTTGAAGCGTTCGTTTACAGTAGCAGTTTTTATTTTTTCGTTTCACTCTGTTCTCTCCTACATAGATAGAAGAATTTGGAATTCTAAATCCAACATGGTTTGTAGTAGCTCTTTGAAACTTGACAAAATAAAGGATTTCTCAGTTTTGTCTCTATGGTTTGTTTCCTCTTCAAGTAGTCCTAGGCACAGACGGTGGAAAAGCACTTTCATTGAGAGGGGTTGCCAAGCTTCTAAGAAATAACGAGTTTCCGAAATACCAGCAAATATTTTTTCTCCCAATGTTGATGATACTTGGTCGTAATGATCAGTACACGAATTCCACTTGGCTAACCAAATTTTGTTCTTCTAGATTTAAGCATTCGTCTACAGTAGCAGTTTTATATTTAGGTTTCACTCGGTTCTCTCCTATATAGATAGATGAATTTGGAGCTCTAAATCCAACATGGTTTGTTATGGCTCTTTGAAACTTGACAAAATAAAGGAGTTCTCAGTTTTGTCTCTATGGTTTGTTTCCTCTTCAAATAGCCCTAGGCACAGACTGTGGAGAAGCATTTCCATTGAGAGGGGTTGCCAAGCTTCTAAGAAATAACGAGTTTCCGAAATATCAGCAAATAATTTTTCACCGAATCCTGATGATACTTGGTGGCCATGATCGGTACACAAATCCCACTTGACTCATCAAATTTTGTTCTTCTAGGATGAAGCGTTCGTCTACAGTAGCAGTTTATATTTTTAGTTTTCCCTCTGTTCTCTCCTATATAGATAGATGAATTTGGAACTCTAAGTCCAACATGGTTTGTATTACCTCTTTGAAACTTGACAAAATAAAGGAGTTCTCAGTTTTGTCTCTATGATTTGTTTCCTCTTCAAGTAGCCCTAGGCACAGACTGTGGAAAACCACTTTCATTGAGCTTGGTTGCCAAGCTTCTAAGAAATAACGAGTTTCCTAAATACCAGCAAATATTTTTTCACCCAATGTCGATGATACCTGGTGGTAATGATCTGTACACAAATCCCACTTGGCTCACCAAATTTCGTTCTTCTATTTGAAGCGTTCGTCTACAGTAGCAGTTTTTATATTTAGGATTCACTCTGTTCTCTCGTATATAGAAAGTTGAATTTGCAACTCTAAATCCAACATGGTTTGTAGTGGCTCTTTGAAACTTGACAAAATAAAGGAGTTTTCAGTTTTGTCTCAATGATTTGTTTCCACTTCAAGTATCCCGAAGCAGAGAATGTGGAAGAGCACTATCACTGATGGCTGTTGCCAAGCTTCCAAAAAAATACGAGTTTTCGAATAGCAGCAAATATTTTTTCACCCAATCTTGATGATACGTCGTGGTAATGACAAGTCCACAAATCCCACTTTGCTCACCAAATTTTCTCCTTCTAGGTTGAAGGGTTCGTTTCCAATCGCAGTTTATATTTTTAGGTTTCACTCTGTTCTCTCGTATATAGATAGATGAATTTGGAATTCTAAATCCAACATGGTTTGTAGTAGCTCTTTGAAACTTGACAAAATAAAGGAGTTCTCAGTTTTGTCTCTATGGTTTGTTTTTTCTTCAAGTTGCCATAGGCACAGACGTAGGAAAAGCACTTTCATTGAGAGGGGTTGCCTAACTTCTAAGAAATAAAGAATTTCCGAAATACAAGCAAATATTTTTTCTCCCAATTTTTATGATAGTTGGTGGTATAGATCAGTACACAAATCCAACTAGGCTCACCCAATTTTGTTCTTCTAGGTAGAAGCGTTCGTCTACAGTAGCAGTTTTTATACTTAGGTTTCCCTCTGTTCTCTCCTATATAGATAGATGAATTTGGAACTCTAAATCCAACATGGTTTGTAGTAGCTCTTTGAAACTTGAGAAAATAATGAAGTTCTCAGTTTTGTCTCTATGGTTTGTTTCCTCTTCAGGAAGCCCTAAGCAGAGACTGTGGAATAGCACTTTCATTGAAAGGCATTGCAAAGCTTCCAAGAAATTACGATTTTCCGAAATATCAGCAAATATTTTTTCACCCATTCTTGATGATACTTGTTGCTAATGATCAGTACACAAATCCCACTTGGCTCACCAAATTTTGTTCTTCTATGTTGAAGCGTTCGTCTACAGTAGCAGTTTTTATACTTAGGTTTCCCTCTGTTCTCTCCTATATAGATAGATGAATTTGGAACTCTAAATCCAACATGGTTTGTAGTACCTCTTTGAAACTTGACAAAATAAAGGAATTCTCAGTTTTGTCTCTATGGTTTGTTTCCTCTTCAAGTAGCCCTAGGCAAGACTGTGGAAAAGCACTTTCATTGAGAGAGGTTGCCAAGCTTCTAAGGAATAACGAGTTTCCGAAATACCAGCAAATATTTTTTCACCCAATCTTGATGATACTTGCTGGTAATGATCAGTACACAGATCCCACTTGGCTCACCAAATTTTGTTCTTCTAGGTTGAAACGTTCGTCTAAAGTAGCAGTTTTTATATTTAGGTTTCACTCTGTTCACTCCTATATAGATAGATGAATTTGGAACTCTAAATCCAACATGGTTTGTAGTAGCTCTTTGAAACTTGACAAAATAAAGGAGTTCTCAGTTTTGTCTCTATGGTTTGTTTCCTCTTCAAGTAGCCCTAGGCGCAGACTGTGGAAAAGCACTTTCATTGAGAGGGGTTGCCAAGCTTCTAAGGAATAACGAGTTTCCGAAATACCAGCAAATATTTTTTCACCCAATCTTGATGATACTTGGTGCTAATGATCAGTACACAAATCCCACTTGGCTCACCATATTTTGTTCTTCTAGGTTGAAGCGTTCGTCTACAGTAACAGTTTTTATGTTTATGTTTCACTCTGTTCTCTCATATATAGATATATGAATTTGGAACTCTAAATCCAACATGGTTTGTAGTAGCTCTTTGAAACTTGACAAAATAAAGGAGTTCTGAGTTTTGTCCCTATGGTTTGTTTCCTCTTCAAGTTACCCTAGGTTCAGACTGTGGAAAACTACTTTCATTGAGAGGTTTTGCCAAGCTTTCAAGAAATAACGAGTTTCCGAAATACCAGCAAATATTTTTTTCACCCAATCTTGATGATACTGGTTGCTAATGATCAGTACACAAATCCCACTTGGCTCACCAAATTGTGTTCTTCCAGGTTGAAGCGTTCGCCTACAGTAGAAGTTTTTAGATTTATGTTTCCCTCTGTTCTCTCCTATATAGATATATGAATTTGGAACTCTAAATCCAGCATGGTTTGTAGTAGCTCTTTGAAACTTGACAAAATAAAGGAGTTCTCAGTTTTGTCTCTATGGTTTGTTTCCTCTTCAAGTAGCCCTAGGCCCAGACTGTGGAAAAGCACTTTCATTGAGAGAGTTTGCCAAGCTTCTAAGAAATTACAAGTTTCCGAAATACCAGCAAATATTTCTTCACCCAATCTTGATGACACTTGGTGGTAATGATCAGTACACAAATCACACTTGGCTGCCCAAATTTTGTTCTTCTAGGTTGAAGCGTTCGTCTACAGTAGCAGTTTTTATATTTAGGTTTCTCTATGTTCTCTCCTATATAGATAGATGAATTTGGAACTCTACATCCAACATGGATTGTAGTAGCTCTTTGAAACTTGACAAAATAAAGGAGATCTCAGTTTTGTCCCTATGCTTTGTTTCCTCTTCAAGTAGTCCTAGGCACAGACTGTGGAAAAGCACTTTCATTGAGAGGGGTTGCCAAGCATCTAAGAAATTACGAGTTTCCGAAATACCAGCAAATATTTTTTCACCCAATCTTGATGGTACGTGGTTGTAATGATCAGTACACAAGTCCCACTTGGCTTACCAAATTTTGTTCTTCTATGTTGAAGCGTTCGTATACAGTAGCATTTTTTATATTTAGGTTTCGCTCTATTCTCTCTGTATAGATAGATGAATTTGGAACTCTAAATCCAACATGGTTTGTAGTAGCTCTTTGAAACTTGACAAAATAAAGGAGTTCTCAGTTTTGTCTCTATGGTTTGTTTCCTCTTCAAGTAGCCCTTGGCACAGACAGTGGAAAAGCACTTTCATTGAGAGGGGTTGCCAAGCTTCCAAGAAATACGAGTTTCCGAAATACCAGCAAATATTTTTTCACCCAAAATTCATGATACTTGAAGGTATTCATCGGTACACAAATCCTACTTGGATCACCAAATTTTGTTCTGCTAGGTAGAAGCGTTCGTCTACAGTAGCAGTTTTTATATTTAGGTTTCCCTCTGTTCTCTGCTATACAGATAGATGAATTTGGAACTCTAAATCCAACATGGTTTGTAGTAGCTCTTTGAAACTTTACAAAATAAAGAAGTTCTCAGTTTTGTCTCTATGATTTGTTTCTGCTTCAAGTAGCCCTAAGCAGAGACTCTGGAAAAGCACTTTCATTGAGAGGGGTTGCCTAGCTTCCCAGAAATTACGAGTTTCCGATATACCAGCAAATATTTTTTCACCCAATATTCATGATACTTGGTGGTATTGATCGGTACACAAATTCCACTTGGCTCACCAAATTTTGTTCTGCTAGGTTGAAGCGTTCGTCTACAGTAGCAGTTTTTGTATTTTTACGTTTCATTCTGTTCTCTGGTATATAGATAGATGAATTTGGAACTCTAAATCCAACATTGTTTGTAGAGCTTTTGAAACTTGACAAATGAATAATTTCTCAGTTTTGTCTCTATGGTTTGTTTCCTCTTCAAGTAGCCCTAGGCACAGACTGTGGAAAAGCACTTTCATTGAGAATGGTTGCCAAGCTTCTAAGAAATAACGATTTTCCGAAAAACCAGCAAATATTTTTTCACCCAATCTTGATGATACTTGGTGGTAATTATCGGTACACAAATCCCACTTGGCTCACCAAATTTTGTTCTTCTAGGTTGAAGCGTTCGTCTACAGTAGCAGTTTTTATATTTAGGTTTCACTCTGTTCTCTGCTATATAGATAGATGAATTTGGAACTCTAAATCCAACATGGTTTGTAGAGCTTTTGAAACTTGACAAATTAATAAGTTCTCAGTTTTGTCTCTATGGTTTGTTTCCTCTGCAAGTAGCCCTAGGCACAGACGGTAGAAAAGCACTTTCATTGAGAGGAGTTGCCAAGCTTCCAAGAAATACGAATTTCCGAAATACCAGCAAATATTTTTTCACCCAATCTTGATGATGCATGGTGGTAATGACAAGTCCACAAATCCCACTTGGCTCACCAAATTTTGTTCTTCTAGGTTGAAGCGTTCGTTTACAGTAGCAGTTTTCATTTTTAGGTTGCACTCTGTTCTCTCCAATATTAATAGATGAATTTGGAACTCTAAATCCAACATGGTTTGTAGTAGCTCTTTGAAACTTGACAAAATAAAGGAGTTTTCAGTTTTGTCACTATGATTTGTTTCCGTTTCATGTAGCCATAAGCAGAGTCTGTGGAAAAGTACTTTCATTGAAAGTGGTTGCCAAGCTTCCCAGAAATTATGAGTTTCCGAAATACCAGCAATTACTTTTTCACCCAATGTTGATGATATGTGACGGAAATGACAACTACACAAATCCCACTTGGCTCACCAAATTTTGTTCTTCTAGGTTGAAGCGTTCCTTTACAGTAGCACTTTTTATTTTTAGGTTTCACTCTGTTCTCTCCAATATGGATAGATGAATTTGAAACTCTAAATCCAACATGGTGTGTAATAGCTCTTTGAAACTTGACAAAATATAGGAGTTCTCAGTTTTGTCTCTATGGTTTGTTTCCTCTTCAAGTAGCCCTAAGCACAGAAGGTGGAAAAGCACTTTCATTGAGAGGGGTTGCCAAGCTTCCAAGATAATACGAGTTTCCGAAATACCAGCAAATATTTTTTCACCCAATCTTGATGATACGTGGTGGTAATGACAAGTCCACAAATGCCACCTGGCTCACCAAATTATGTTCTTCTAGGTTGAAGCGTTCGTTAACAGTAGCAGTTTTAATTTTTAGATTTCACTTTGTTCTCTCCTATATAGATAGATGAATTTGGAACTCTAAATCCAACATGGTTTGTAGTAGCTCTTTGAAACTTGACAAAATAAAGGAGTTCTCAGTTTTGTCTCTATGGTTTGTTTCCTCTTCAAGTAACCCTAGGCACAGAGTGTGGAAAAGCACTTTCATTGAAAGGGGTTGTCAAGCTTCTAAGAAATAACGAGTTTCCGAAATACCAGCAAATATTTTTTCAACCAATGTCGATGATACTTGCTGGTAATGATCGGTACACAAATCCCACTTGGCTCACCAAATTTTGTTCTTCTAGGTTGAAGCGTTCGTTTACAGTAGCAGTTTTCATTTTTAGGTTGCATTCTGTTCTCCCCTATATTGATAGATGAATTTGGAACTCTAAATCCAACATGGTTTGTAGTAGCTCTTTGAAACTTGACAAAATAAAGGAGTTCTCAGTTTTGTCTCTATGATTTGTTTCCGATTCATGTAGCCCTAAGCAGAGACTGTGGAAAAGCACTTTCATTGAAAGGGTTTGCCAAGCTTCCAAGAAATTACGAGTTTCCTAAATACCAGCAAATAATTTTTCACCCAATCTTGATGATACTTGGTGGTAATGATCGGTACACAAATCCCACTTGGCTCACCAAATTTTGTTCTTCTAGTTTGAAGCGTTTGTCTACAGTAGCAGTTTTTAAATTTAGGTTTCACTCTGTTCTCTCCTATATAGATAGATGAATTTGGAACTCTAAACCCAACATGGTTTGTAGTGGCTCTTTGAAACTTGACAAAATAAAGAAGTTTTCAGTTTTGTCTCAATGATTTGTTTCCACTTCAAGTATCCCGAAGCAGAGAGTGTGGAAGAGCACTATCATTGATGGCTGTTGCCAAGCTTCCAAAAAAATACGAGTTTCTGAATAGCAGCAAATATTTTTTCACCCAATCTTGATGATACGTCGTGGTAATGACAAGTCAACAAATCCCACTTTGCTCACGAAATTTTCTCCATCTAGGTTGAAGCGTTCGTTTCCAATCGCAGTTTATATTTTTAGGTTTCACTCTGTTCTCTCCTATATAGATAGATGAATTTGGAATTCTAAATCCAACATGGTTTGTAGTAGCTCTTTGAAACTTGACAAAATAAAGGAGTTCTCAGTTTTGTCTCTATGGTTTGTTTTTTCTTCAAGTTGCCCTAGGCACAGACGTAGGAAAAGCACTTTCATTGAGAGGGGTTGCCTAACTTCTAAGAAATAACGAATTTCCGAAATACCAGCAAATATTTTTTCCCAATTTTTATGATAGTTGGTGGTATAGATCAGTACACAAATCCAACTAGGCTCACCCAATTTTGTTCTTCTAGGTTGAAGCGTTCGTCTACAGTAGCAGTTCTTATACTTAGGTTTCCCTCTGTTCTCTCCTATATAGATAGATGAATTTGGAACTCTAAATCCAACATGGTTTGTAGTAGCTCTTTGAAACTTGACAAAATAAAGAAGTTCTCAGTTTTGTCTCTATGGTTTGTTTCCTCTTCAAGAAGCCCTAATCAGAGACTGTGGAAAAGCACTTTCATTGAAACGCATTGCAAAGCTTCCAAGAAATTACGATTTTCCGAAATACCAGCAAATATTTTTTCCCCCAATCTTGATGATACGTGGTGGTAATGACAAGTACACAAATCCCACTTGGCTCAACAAATTTTGTTTTTCTAGGTTTAACCGTTCGTCTACAGTAGCAGTTTTTATATTTAGGTTTCACTCTGTTCTCTCCTATATAGATAGATGAATTTGGAGATCTAAATACAACATGTTTTGTTATAGCTCTTTGAAACTTGACAAAATAAACGAGTTCTCAGTTTTGTGTCCATGGATTGTTTTCTCTTCAAGTAGCCCTAGGCACAGACTATGGAAAAGCACTTTCATTGAGAGGGTTTGCCAAGCTTCTAAGAAATAACGAGTTTCCGAAATACCAGCAAATATTTTTTCACCCAATGTCGATGTTACTTGGTGGTAATGATCTGTACACAAATCCCACCTGGCTCACCAAATTTTGTTCTTCTACTTTGAAGCGTTCGTCTACAGTAGCAATTTTAATATTTAGGTTTCACTCTGTTCTCTCCTATATAGATAGATGAATTTGGAACTCTAAATCCAAAATGGTTTGTAGTAGCTCTTTGAAACTTGACAAAATAAAGAAGTTCTCAGTTTTGTATCTATGTTTTGTTTCCGCTTCAAGTAGCTTTAAGCAGAGACTGTGGAAGAGCACTTTCATTGATAGGGGTTGCCAAGCTTCCAAGAAAATACGAGTTTCCGAAATATCAGCAAATATTTTTTCACCCACTATTGATAATACGTGGTGGTAATGACACGTCCACAAATCCCACTTTGCTCACCAAATTTTGTTCTTCTAGGTTGAAGGGTTCGTTTACAGTAGCAGTTTTTATTTTTTCGTTTCACTCTGTTCTCTCCTACATAGATAGAAGAATTTGGAATTCTAAATCCAACATGGTTTGTAGTAGCTCTTTGAAACTTGACAAAATAAAGGATTTCTCAGTTTTGTCTCTATGGTTTGTTTCCTCTTCAAGTAGTCCTAGGCACAGACGGTGGAAAAGCACTTTCATTGAGAGGGGTTGACAAGCTTCTAAGAAATAACGAGTTTCCGAAATACCAGCAAATATTTTTTCTCCCAATGTTGATGATACTTGGTCGTAATGATCAGTACACGAATTCCACTTGGCTAACCAAATTTTGTTCTTCTAGATTTAAGCATTCCTCTACAGTAGCAGTTTTATATTTAGGTTTCACTCGTTTCTCTCCTATATAGATAGATGAATTTGGAGCTCTAAATCCAACATGGTTTGTTATGGCTCTTTGAAACTTGACAAAATAAAGGAGTTCTCAGTTTTGTCTCTATGGTTTGTTTCCTCTTCAAATAGCCCTAGGCACAGACTGTGGAGAAGCATTTCCATTGAGAGGGGTTGCCAAGCTTCTAAGAAATAACGAGTTTCCGAAATATCAGCAAATAATTTTTCACCGAATCCTGATGATACTTGGTGGCCATGATCGGTACACAAAACCCACTTGGCTCACCAAATTTTGTTCTTCTATTTGAAGCGTTCGTCTACAGTAGCAGTTTTTATATTTAGGATTCACTCTGTTCTCTCGTATATAGAAAGTTGAATTTGCAACTCTAAATCCAACATGGTTTGTAGTGGCTCTTTGAAACTTGACAAATAAAGGAGTTTTCAGTTTTGTCTCAATGATTTGTTTCCACTTCAAGTATCCCGAAGCAGAGAGTGTGGAAGAGCACTATCATTGATGGCTGTTGCCAAGCTTCCAAAAAAATACGAGTTTCCGAATAGCAACAAATATTTTTTCACCCAATCTTGATGATACGTCGTGGTAATGACAAGTCCACAAATCCCACTTTGCTCACCAAATTTTCTCCTTCTAGGTTGAAGCGTTCCTTTCCAATCGCAGTTTATATTTTTAGGTTTCACTCTGTTCTCTCCTATATAGATAGATGAATTTGGAACTCTAAATCCAACATGACTTGTAGTAGCTCTTTGAAACTTGACAAAATAAAGGAGTTCTCAGTTTTCTCTATGGTTTGTTTTTTCTTCAAGTTGCCGTAGGCACAGACGTAAAAAAAGCACTTTCATTCAGAGGGGTTACCTAACTTCTAAGAAATAACGAATTTCCGAAATACCAGCAAATATTTTTTCTCCCAATTTTTATGATAGTTGGTGGTATAGATCAGTACACAAATCCAACTAGGCTCACCCAATTTTGTTCTTCTAGGTAGAAGCGTTCGTCTACAGTAGCAGTTTTTACACTTAGGTTTCCCTCTGTTCTCTCCTATATAGATAGATGAATTTGGAACTCTAAATCCAACATGGTTTGTAGTAGCTCTTTGAAACTTGACAAAATAAAGAAGTTCTCAGTTTTGTCTCTATGGTTTGTTTCCTCTTCAAGAAGCCCTAAGCAGAGACTGTGGAAAAGCACTTTCATTGAAAGGCATTTCAAAACTTCCAAGAAATTACGATTTTCCGAAATACCAGCAAATATTTTTTCCCCCAATCTTGATGATACGTGGTGGTAATGACACGTCCACAAATCCCACTTTGCTCACCAAATTTTGTTCTTCTAGGTTGAAGCGTTCGTTTACAGTAGCAGTTTTTATTTTTTCGTTTCACTCTGTTCTCTCCTACATAGATAGAAGAATTTGGAATTCTAAATCCAACATGGTTTGTAGTAGCTCTTTGAAACTTGACAAAATAAAGGAGTTCTCAGTTTTGTCTCTATGGTTTGTTTCCTCTTCAAGTAGTCCTAGGCACAGACGGTGGAAAAGCACTTTCATTGAGAGGCGTTGCCAAGCTTCTAAGAAATAACGAGTTTCCGAAATACCAGCAAATATTTTTTCTCCCAATGTTGATGATACTTGGTCGTAATGATCAGTACACCAATCCCACTTGGCTAACCAAATTTTGTTCTTCTAGTTTTAAGCATTCGTCTACAGTAGCAGTTTTATATTTAGGTTTCACTCGGTTCTCTCCTATATAGATAGATGAATTTGGAGCTCTTAATCCAACATGGTTTGTTATGGCTCTTTGAAACTTGACAAAATAATGGAGTTCTCAGTTTTGTCTCTATGGTTTGTTTCCTCTTCAAATAGCCCTAGGCACAGACTGTGGAGAAGCATTTCCATTGAGAGGGGTTGCCAAGCTTCTAAGAAATAACGAGTTTCCGAAATATCAGCAAATAATTTTTCTCCGAATCCTGATGATACTTGGTGGCCATGATCGGTACACAAATCCCACTTGACTCACCAAATTTTGTTCTTCTAGGATGAAGCGTTCGTCTACAGTAGCAGTTTATATTTTTAGTTTTCCCTCTGTTCTCTCCTATATAGATAGATGAATTTGGAACTCTAAGTCCAACATGGTTTGTATTAGCTCTTTGAAACTTGACAAAATAAAGAAGTTCTCAGTTTTGTCTCTATGATTTGTTTCCTCTTCAAGTAGCCCTAAACAGAGACTGTGGAAAACCACTATCAATGAAAGGGGTTGCCAAGCTTCCAAGAAATTATGAGTTTCCGAAATGCCAGCAAATATTTTCTCACCCAATGTTGATGATACGTGGTGGTAATGATCAGTACACAAATCGCACTTGGCTCACCAAATTTTGTTCTTCTAGGTTGAAGCGTTCGTTTACAGGAGCAGTTTTTATTTTTAGGTTTCACTCTGTTGTCTCCTATATACATAGATGAATTTGGAACTCTAAATCCAACATGGTTTGTAGTAGCTCTTTGAAACATGACAAAATAAAGATATTCTCCGTTTTGTCTCTATGGTTTGTTTCCTCTTCAAGTAGCCCTAGGCACAGACTGTGGAAAAGCACTTTCATTGAGAATGGTTGCCAAGCTTCTAAGAAATAACGATTTTCCGAAAAACCAGCAAATATTTTTTCACCCAATCTTGATGATACTTGGTGGTAATTATCGGTACACAAATCCCACTTGGCTCACCAAATTTTGTTCTTCTAGGTTGAAGCGTTCGTCTACAGTAGCAGTTTTTATATTTAGGTTTCACTCTGTTCTCTGCTATATAGATAGATGAATTTGGAACTCTAAATCCAACATTTTTGTAGAGCTTTTGAAACTTGACAAATTAATAAGTTCTCAGTTTTGTCTCTATGGTTTGTTTCCTCTGCAAGTAGCCCTAGGCACAGACGGTAGAAAAGCACTTTCATTGAGAGGAGTTGCCAAGCTTCCAAGAAATACAAATTTCCGAAATACCAGCAAATATTTTTTCACCCAATCTTGATGATGCATGGTGGTAATGACAAGTCCACAAATCCCACTTGGCTCACCAAATTTTGTTCTACTAGGTTGAAGCGTTCGTTTACAGTAGCAGTTTTCATTTTTAGGTTGCACTCTGTTCTCTCCAATATTAATAGATGAATTTGGAACTCTAAATCCAACATGGTTTGTAGTAGCTCTTTGAAACTTGACAAAATAAAGGAGTTTTCAGTTTTGTCACTATGATTTGTTTCCGTTTCATGTAGCCATAAGCAGAGTCTGTGGAAAAGCACTTTCATTGAAAGGGGTTGCCAAGCTTCCCAGAAATTATGAGTTTCCGAAATACCAGCAATTACTTTTTCACCCAATGTTGACGATATGTGACGGAAATGACAACTACACAAATCCCACTTGGCTCACCAAATTTTGTTCTTCTAGGTTGAAGCGTTCCTTTACAGTAGCACTTTTTACTTTTAGGTTTCAGTCTGTTCTCTCCAATATGGATAGATGAATTTGGAACTCTAAATCCAACATGGTGTGTAATAGCTCTTTGAAACTTGACAAAATATAGGAGTTCTCAGTTTTGTCTCTATGGTTTGTTTCCTCTTCAAGTAGCCCTAAGCACAGAAGGTGGAAAAGCACTTTCATTGAGAGGGGTTGCCAAGCTTCCAAGATAATACGAGTTTCCGAAATACCAGCAAATATTTTTTCACCCAATCTTGATGATACGTGGTGGTAACGACAAGTCCACAAATCCCACCTGGCTCACCAAATTATGTTCTTCTAGGTTGAAGCGTTCGTTAACAGTAGCAGTTTTAATTTTTAGATTTCACTCTGTTCTCTCCTATATAGATAGATGAATTTGGAACTCTAAATCCAACATGGTTTGTAGTAGCTCTTTGAAACTTGACAAAATAAAGGAGTTCTCAGTTTTGTCTCTATGGTTTGTTTCCTCTTCAAGTAACCCTAGGCACAGAGTGTGGAAAAGCACTTTCATTGAAAGGGGTTGTCAAGCTTCTAAGAAATAACGAGTTTCCGAAATACCAGCAAATATTTTTTCAACCAATGTCGATGATACTTGCTGGTAATGATCGGTACACAAATCCCACTTGGCTCACCAAATTTTGTTCTTCTAGGTTGAAGCGTTCGTTTACAGTAGCAGTTTTCATTTTTAGGTTGCATTCTGTTCTCCCCTATATTGATAGATGCATTTGGAACTCTAAATCCAACATGGTTTGTAGTAGCTCTTTGAAACTTGACAAAATAAAGGAGTTCTCAGTTTTGTCTCTATGATTTGTTTCCGATTCATGTAGCCCTAAGCAGAGACTGTGGAAAAGCACTTTCATTGAAAGGGTTTGCCAAGCTTCCAAGAAATTACGAGTTTCCTAAATACCAGCAAATATTTTTTCACCCAATCTTGATGATACTTGGTGGTAATGATCGGTACACAAATCCCACTTGGCTCACCAAATTTTGTTCTTCTAGTTTGAAGCGTTTGTCTACAGTAGCAGTTTTTAAATTTAGGTTTCACTCTGTTCTCTCCTATATAGATAGATGAATTTGGAACTCTAAACCCAACATGGTTTGTAGTGGCTCTTTGAAACTTGACAAAATAAAGAAGTGTTCAGTTTTGTCTCAATGATTTGTTTCCACTTCAAGTATCCCGAAGCAGAGAGTGTGGAAGAGCACTATCATTGATGGCTGTTGCCAAGCTTCCAAAAAAATACGACTTTCCGAATAGCAGCAAATATTTTTTCACCCAATCTTGATGATACGTCGTGGTAATGACAAGTCCACAAATCCCACTTTGCTCACCAAATTTTCTCCATCTAGGTTGAAGCGTTCGTTTCCAATCGCAGTTTATATTTTTAGGTTTCACTCTGTTCTCTCCTATATAGATAGATGAATTTGGAATTGTAAATCCAACATGGTTTGTAGTAGCTCTTTGAAACTTGACAAAATAAAGGAGTTCTCAGTTTTGTCTCTATGGTTTGTGTTTTCTTCAAGTTGCCCTAGGCACAGACGTAGGAAAAGCACTTTCATTGACAGGGGTTGCCTAACTTCTAAGAAATAACGAATTTCCGAAATACCAGCAAATATTTTTTCTCCCAATTTTTATGATAGTTGGTGGTATAGATCAGTACACAAATCCAACTAGGCTCACCCAATTTTGTTCTTCTAGGTTGAAGCGTTCGTCTACAGTAGCAGTTCTTATACTTAGGTTTCCCTCTGTTCTCTCCTATATAGATAGATGAATTTGGAACTCTAAATCCAACATGGTTTGTAGTAGCTCTTTGAAACTTGACAAAATAAAGAAGTTCTCAGTTTTGTCTCTATGGTTTGTTTCCTCTTCAAGAAGCCCTAAGCAGAGACTGTGGAAAAGCACTTTCATTGAAAGGCATTGCAAAACTTCCAAGAAATTACGATTTTCCGAAATACCAGCAAATATTTTTTCCCCCAATCTTGATGATACGTGGTGGTAATGACACGTCCACAAATCCCACTTTGCTCAACAAATTTTGTTCTTCTAGGTTGAAGCGTTCGTTTACAGTAGCAGTTTTTATTTTTTCGTTTCACTCTGTTCTCTCCTACATAGATAGAAGAATTTGGAATTCTAAATCCAACATGGTTTGTAGTAGCTCTTTGAAACTTGACAAAATAAAGGAGTTCTCAGTTTTGTCTCTATGGTTTGTTTCCTCTTCAAGTAGTCCTAGGCACAGACGGTGGAAAAGCACTTTCATTGAGAGGGGTTGCCAAGCTTCTAAGAAATAACGAGTTTCCGAAATACCAGCAAATATTTTTTCTCCCAATGTTGATGATACTTGGTTGTAATGATCAGTACACCAATCCCACTTGACTAACCAAATTTTGTTCTTCTAGTTTTAAGCATTCGTCTACAGTAGCAGTTTTATATTTAGGTTTCACTCGGTTCTCTCCTATATAGATAGATGAATTTGGAGCTATAAATCCAACATGGTTTGTTATGGCTCTTTGAAACTTGACAAAATAATGGAGTTCTCAGTTTTGTCTCTATGGTTTGTTTCCTCTTCAAATAGCCCTAGGCACAGACTGTGGAGAAGCATTTCCATTGAGAGGGGTTGCCAAGCTTCTAAGAAATAACGAGTTTCCGAAATATCAGCAAATAATTTTTCTCCGAATCCTGATGATACTTGGTGGCCATGATCGGTACACAAATCCCACTTGACTCACCAAATTTTGTTCTTCTAGGATGAAGCGTTCGTCTACAGTAGCAGTTTATATTTTTAGTTTTCCCTCTGTTCTCTCCTATATAGATAGATGAATTTGGAACTCTAAGTCCAACATGGTTTGTATTAGCTCTTTGAAACTTGACAAAATAAAGAAGTTCTCAGTTTTGTCTCTATGATTTGTTTCCTCTTCAAGTAGCCCTAAACAGAGACTGTGGAAAACCACTATCAATGAAAGGGGTTGCCAAGCTTCCAAGAAATTATGAGTTTCCGAAATGCCAGCAAATATTTTCTCACCCAATGTTGATGATACGTGGTGGTAATGATCAGTACACAAATCGCACTTGGCTCACCAAATTTTGTTCTTCTAGGTTGAAGCGTTCGTTTACAGGAGCAGTTTTTATTTTTAGGTTTCACTCTGTTGTCTCCTATATACATAGATGAATTTGGAACACTAAATCCAACATGGTTTGTAGTAGCTCTTTGAAACATGACAAAATAAAGTTATTCTCCGTTTTGTCTCTATGGTTTGTTTCCTCTTCAAGTAGCCCTAGGCACAGACTGTGGAAAAGCACTTTCATTGAGAATGGTTGCCAAGCTTCTAAGAAATAACGATTTTCCGAAAAACCAGCAAATATTTTTTCACCCAATCTTGATGATACTTGGTGGTAATTATCGGTACACAAATCCCACTTGGCTCACCAAATTTTGTTCTTCTAGGTTGAAGCGTTCGTCTACAGTAGCAGTTTTTATATTTAGGTTTCACTCTGTTCTCTGCTATATAGATAGATGAATTTGGAACTCTAAATCCAACATTGTTTGTAGAGCTTTTGAAACTTGACAAATTAATAAGTTCTCAGTTTTGTCTCTATGGTTTGTTTCCTCTGCAAGTAGCCCTAGGCACAGACGGTAGAAAAGCACTTTCATTGAGAGGAGTTGCCAAGCTTCCAAGAAATACGAATTTCCGAAATACCAGCAAATATTTTTTCACGCAATCTTGATGATGCATGGTGGTAATGACAAGTCCACAAATCCCACTTGGCTCACCAAATTTTGTTCTTCTAGGTTGAAGCGTTCGTTTACAGTAGCAGTTTTCATTTTTAGGTTGCACTCTGTTCTCTCCAATATTAATAGATGAATTTGGAACTCTAAATCCAACATGGTTTGTAGTAGCTCTTTGAAACTTGACAAAATAAAGGAGTTTTCAGTTTTGTCACTATGATTTGTTTCCGTTTCATGTAGACATAAGCAGAGTCTGTGGAAAAGCACTTTCATTGAAAGGGGTTGCCAAGCTTCCCAGAAATTATGAGTTTCCGAAATACCAGCAATTACTTTTTCACCCAATGTTGACGATATGTGACGGAAATGACAACTACACAAATCCCACTTGGCTCACCAAATTTTGTTCTTCTAGGTTGAAGCGTTCCTTTACAGTAGCACTTTTTATTTTTAGGTTTCACTCTGTTCTCTCCAATATGGATAGATGAATTTGGAACTCTAAATCCAACATGGTGTGTAATAGCTCTTTGAATCTTGACAAAATATAGGAGTTCTCAGTTTTGTCTCTATGGTTTGTTTCCTCTTCAAGTAGCCCTAAGCACAGAAGGTGGAAAAGCACTTTCATTGAGAGGGGTTGCCAAGCTTCCAAGATAATACGAGTTTCCGAAATACCAGCAAATATTTTTTCACCCAATCTTGATGATACGTGGTGGTAACGACAAGTCCACAAATCCCACCTGGCTCACCAAATTATGTTCTTCTAGGTTGAAGCGTTCGTTAACAGTAGCAGTTTTAATTTTTAGATTTCACTCTGTTCTCTCCTATATAGATAGATGAATTTGGAACTCTAAATCCAACATGGTTTGTAGTAGCTCTTTGAAACTTGACAAAATAAAGGAGTTCTCAGTTTTGTCTCTATGGTTTGTTTCCTCTTCAAGTAACCCTAGGCACAGAGTGTGGAAAAGCACTTTCATTGAAAGGGGTTGTCAAGCTTCTAAGAAATAACGAGTTTCCGAAATACCAGCAAATATTTTTTCAACCAATGTCGATGATACTTGGTGGTAATGATCGGTACACAAATCCCACTTGGCTCACCAAATTTTGTTCTTCTAGGTTGAAGCGTTCGTTTACAGTAGCAGTTTTCATTTTTAGGTTGCATTCTGTTCTCCCCTATATTGATAGATGCATTTGGAACTCTAAATCCAACATGGTTTGTAGTAGCTCTTTGAAACTTGACAAAATAAAGGAGTTCTCAGTTTTGTCTCTATGATTTGTTTCCGATTCATGTAGCCCTAAGCAGAGACTGTGGAAAAGCACTTTCATTGAAAGGGTTTGCCAAGCTTCCAAGAAATTACGAGTTTCCTAAATACCAGCAAATATTTTTTCACCCAATCTTGATGATACTTGGTGGTAATGATCGGTACACAAATCCCACTTGGCTCACCAAATTTTGTTCTTCTAGTTTGAAGCGTTTGTCTACAGTAGCAGTTTTTAAATTTAGGTTTCACTCTGTTCTCTCCTATATAGATAGATGAATTTGGAACTCTAAACCCAACATGGTTTGTAGTGGCTCTTTGAAACTTGACAAAATAAAGAAGTGTTCAGTTTTGTCTCAATGATTTGTTTCCACTTCAAGTATCCCGAAGCAGAGAGTGTGGAAGAGCACTATCATTGATGGCTGTTGCCAAGCTTCCAAAAAAATACGACTTTCCGAATAGCAGCAAATATTTTTTCACCCAATCTTGATGATACGTCGTGGTAATGACAAGTCCACAAATCCCACTTTGCTCACCAAATTTTCTCCATCTAGGTTGAAGCGTTCGTTTCCAATCGCAGTTTATATTTTTAGGTTTCACTCTGTTCTCTCCTATATAGATAGATGAATTTGGAATTCTAAATCCAACATGGTTTGTAGTAGCTCTTTGAAACTTGACAAAATAAAGGAGTTCTCAGTTTTGTCTCTATGGTTTGTTTTTTCTTCAAGTTGCCCTAGGCACAGACGTAGGAAAAGCACTTTCATTGACAGGGGTTGCCTAACTTCTAAGAAATAACGAATTTCCGAAATACCAGCAAATATTTTTTCTCCCAATTTTTATGATAGTTGGTGGTATAGATCAGTACACAAATCCAACTAGGCTCACCCAATTTTGTTCTTCTAGGTTGAAGCGTTCGTCTACAGTAGCAGTTCTTATACTTAGGTTTCCCTCTGTTCTCTCCTATATAGATAGATGAATTTGGAACTCTAAATCCAACATGGTTTGTAGTAGCTCTTTGAAACTTGACAAAATAAAGAAGTTCTCAGTTTTGTCTCTATGGTTTGTTTCCTCTTCAAGAAGCCCTAAGCAGAGACTGTGGAAAAGCACTTTCATTGAAAGGCATTGCAAAACTTCCAAGAAATTACGATTTTCCGAAATACCAGCAAATATTTTTTCCCCCAATCTTGATGATACGTGGTGGTAATGACACGTCCACAAATCCCACTTTGCTCAACAAATTTTGTTCTTCTAGGTTGAAGCGTTCGTTTACAGTAGCAGTTTTTATTTTTTCGTTTCACTCTGTTCTCTCCTACATAGATAGAAGAATTTGGAATTCTAAATCCAACATGGTTTGTAGTAGCTCTTTGAAACTTGACAAAATAAAGGAGTTCTCAGTTTTGTCTCTATGGTTTGTTTCCTCTTCAAGTAGTCCTAGGCACAGACGGTGGAAAAGCACTTTCATTGAGAGGGGTTGCCAAGCTTCTAAGAAATAACGAGTTTCCGAAATACCAGCAAATATTTTTTCTCCCAATGTTGATGATACTTGGTTGTAATGATCAGTACACCAATCCCACTTGACTAACCAAATTTTGTTCTTCTAGTTTTAAGCATTCGTCTACAGTAGCAGTTTTATATTTAGGTTTCACTCGGTTCTCTCCTATATAGATAGATGAATTTGGAGCTATAAATCCAACATGGTTTGTTATGGCTCTTTGAAACTTGACAAAATAATGGAGTTCTCAGTTTTGTCTCTATGGTTTGTTTCCTCTTCAAATAGCCCTAGGCACAGACTGTGGAGAAGCATTTCCATTGAGAGGGGTTGCCAAGCTTCTAAGAAATAACGAGTTTCCGAAATATCAGCAAATAATTTTTCCCCGAATCCTGATGATACTTGGTGGCCATGATCGGTACACAAATCCCACTTGACTCACCAAATTTTGTTCTTCTAGGATGAAGCGTTCGTCTACAGTAGCAGTTTATATTTTTAGTTTTCCCTCTGTTCTCTCCTATATAGATAGATGAATTTGGAACTCTAAGTCCAACATGGTTTGTATTAGCTCTTTGAAACTTGACAAAATAAAGAAGTTCTCAGTTTTGTCTCTATGATTTGTTTCCTCTTCAAGTAGCCCTAAACAGAGACTGTGGAAAACCACTATCAATGAAAGGGGTTGCCAAGCTTCCAAGAAATTATGAGTTTCCGAAATGCCAGCAAATATTTTCTCACCCAATGTTGATGATACGTGGTGGTAATGATCAGTACACAAATCGCACTTGGCTCACCAAATTTTGTTCTTCTAGGTTGAAGCGTTCGTTTACAGGAGCAGTTTTTATTTTTAGGTTTCACTCTGTTGTCTCCTATATACATAGATGAATTTGGAACACTAAATCCAACATGGTTTGTAGTAGCTCTTTGAAACATGACAAAATAAAGTTATTCTCCGTTTTGTCTCTATGGTTTGTTTCCTCTTCAAGTAGCCCTAGGCACAGACTGTGGAAAAGCACTTTCATTGAGAATGGTTGCCAAGCTTCTAAGAAATAACGATTTTCCGAAAAACCAGCAAATATTTTTTCACCCAATCTTGATGATACTTGGTGGTAATTATCGGTACACAAATCCCACTTGGCTCACCAAATTTTGTTCTTCTAGGTTGAAGCGTTCGTCTACAGTAGCAGTTTTTATATTTAGGTTTCACTCTGTTCTCTGCTATATAGATAGAATTTGGAACTCTAAATCCAACATTGTTTGTAGAGCTTTTGAAACTTGACAAATTAATAAGTTCTCAGTTTTGTCTCTATGGTTTGTTTCCTCTGCAAGTAGCCCTAGGCACAGACGGTAGAAAAGCACTTTCATTGAGAGGAGTTGCCAAGCTTCCAAGAAATACGAATTTCCGAAATACCAGCAAATATTTTTTCACCCAATCTTGATGATGCATGGTGGTAATGACAAGTCCACAAATCCCACTTGGCTCACCAAATTTTGTTCTTCTAGGTTGAAGCGTTCGTTTACAGTAGCAGTTTTCATTTTTAGGTTGCACTCTGTTCTCTCCAATATTAATAGATGAATTTGGAACTCTAAATCCAACATGGTTTGTAGTAGCTCTTTGAAACTTGACAAAATAAAGGAGTTTTCAGTTTTGTCACTATGATTTGTTTCCGTTTCATGTAGACATAAGCAGAGTCTGTGGAAAAGCACTTTCATTGAAAGGGGTTGCCAAGCTTCCCAGAAATTATGAGTTTCCGAAATACCAGCAATTACTTTTTCAACCCAATGTTGGACGATATGTGACGGAAATGACAACTACACAAATCCCACTTGGCTCACCAAATTTTGTTCTTCTAGGTTGAAGCGTTCCTTTACATAGCACTTTTTATTTTTAGGTTTCACTCTGTTCTCTCCAATATGGATAGATGAATTTGGAACTCTAAATCCAACATGGTGTGTAATAGCTCTTTGAATCTTGACAAAATATAGGAGTTCTCAGTTTTGTCTCTATGGTTTGTTTCCTCTAAGTAGCCCTAAGCACAGAAGGTGGAAAAGCACTTTCATTGAGAGGGGTTGCCAAGCTTCCAAGATAATACGAGTTTCCGAAATACCAGCAAATATTTTTTCACCCAATCTTGATGATACGTGGTGGTAACGACAAGTCCACAAATCCCACCTGGCTCACCAAATTATGTTCTTCTAGGTTGAAGCGTTCGTTAACAGTAGCAGTTTTAATTTTTAGATTTCACTCTGTTCTCTCCTATATAGATAGATGAATTTGGAACTCTAAATCCAACATGGTTTGTAGTAGCTCTTTGAAACTTGACAAAATAAAGGAGTTCTCAGTTTTGTCTCTATGGTTTGTTTCCTCTTCAAGTAACCCTAGGCACAGAGTGTGGAAAAGCACTTTCATTGAAAGGGGTTGTCAAGCTTCTAAGAAATAACGAGTTTCCGAAATACCAGCAAATATTTTTTCAACCAATGTCGATGATACTTGGTGGTAATGATCGGTACACAAATCCCACTTGGCTCACCAAATTTTGTTCTTCTAGGTTGAAGCGTTCGTTTACAGTAGCAGTTTTCATTTTTAGGTTGCATTCTGTTCTCCCCTATATTGATAGATGCATTTGGAACTCTAAATCCAACATGGTTTGTAGTAGCTCTTTGAAACTTGACAAAATAAAGGAGTTCTCAGTTTTGTCTCTATGATTTGTTTCCGATTCATGTAGCCCTAAGCAGAGACTGTGGAAAAGCACTTTCATTGAAAGGGTTTGCCAAGCTTCCAAGAAATTACGAGTTTCCTAAATACCAGCAAATATTTTTTCACCCAATCTTGATGATACTTGGTGGTAATGATCGGTACACAAATCCCACTTGGCTCACCAAATTTTGTTCTTCTAGTTTGAAGCGTTTGTCTACAGTAGCAGTTTTTAAATTTAGGTTTCACTCTGTTCTCTCCTATATAGATAGATGAATTTGGAACTCTAAACCCAACATGGTTTGTAGTGGCTCTTTGAAACTTGACAAAATAAAGAAGTGTTCAGTTTTGTCTCAATGATTTGTTTCCACTTCAAGTATCCCGAAGCAGAGAGTGTGGAAGAGCACTATCATTGATGGCTGTTGCCAAGCTTCCAAAAAAATACGACTTTCCGAATAGCAGCAAATATTTTTTCACCCAATCTTGATGATACGTCGTGGTAATGACAAGTCCACAAATCCCACTTTGCTCACCAAATTTTCTCCATCTAGGTTGAAGCGTTCGTTTCCAATCGCAGTTTATATTTTTAGGTTTCACTCTGTTCTCTCCTATATAGATAGATGAATTTGGAATTCTAAATCCAACATGGTTTGTAGTAGCTCTTTGAAACTTGACAAAATAAAGGAGTTCTCAGTTTTGTCTCTATGGTTTGTTTTTTCTTCAAGTTGCCCTAGGCACAGACGTAGGAAAAGCACTTTCATTGACAGGGGTTGCCTAACTTCTAAGAAATAACGAATTTCCGAAATACCAGCAAATATTTTTTCTCCCAATTTTTATGATAGTTGGTGGTATAGATCAGTACACAAATCCAACTAGGCTCACCCAATTTTGTTCTTCTAGGTTGAAGCGTTCGTCTACAGTAGCAGTTCTTATACTTAGGTTTCCCTCTGTTCTCTCCTATATAGATAGATGAATTTGGAACTCTAAATCCAACATGGTTTGTAGTAGCTCTTTGAAACTTGACAAAATAAAGAAGTTCTCAGTTTTGTCTCTATGGTTTGTTTCCTCTTCAAGAAGCCCTAAGCAGAGACTGTGGAAAGGCACTTTCATTGAAAGGCATTGCAAAACTTCCAAGAAATTACGATTTTCCGAAATACCAGCAAATATTTTTTCCCCCAATCTTGATGATACGTGGTGGTAATGACACGTCCACAAATCCCACTTTGCTCAACAAATTTTGTTCTTCTAGGTTGAAGCGTTCGTTTACAGTAGCAGTTTTTATTTTTTCGTTTCACTCTGTTCTCTCCT
>NW_027517442.1:0-43645 GCF_048772815.1 Callospermophilus lateralis
GTGTACTGATCATTACCAAAACGTATCATCAAGATTGCGTGAAAAAATATTTAATGGTATTTCAGAAACTCGTTATTTCTTAGAAGCATTTCAACCCCTCTCAATGAATGTGCTTTTCACCAGTCTGTGCCAAGGCTATTTGAAGACTAAACAAACCATAGAGACAAAACTGAGAACATTTTTATTTTGTCAAGTTTCAAAGAGCTACTACAAACCATGTTGGATTTAGAGTTCCAAATTCATCTATCTATATGGGAGAGAAGAGAGGGAAACCTAAAAATGAAAACTGCTCTTGTAAACGAACACTTCAAAGTAGAAGAGCAAAATTTGGTGAGCGAAGTGGGATTTGTGTACTTGTAATTACCACCAATAATTATCAACATTGGGTGAAAAAATATTTCCTGGTATTTCGGAAACCCGTAATTTTTTGTTAGCTTGGGAAACCCTTTCAATGAAAGTTCTTTTCCAGAGTCTCTGCTTAGGGCTACTTGAAGAGGAAACAAATCATAGAGATAAAACTGAGAACTCCTTTATTTTGTCAAGTTTCAAAGAGCTACTACAAACCATGTTGGATTTAGAGTTCCAAATTCATCTATCTATATAGGAGAGAACAGAGGGACACCTAAAAATATAAACTGCAACTGTAAACGAACGCTTCAACTTAGAAGAACCAAACTTGGTGAGTCAAGTGGGATTTGTGTACTGATCATTACCACCAGTATCATCACGATTGGGTAAAAAAATATTTGCTGGTATTTTGGAAAATCGTTATTTCTTAGAAGCTTGGCAACAACTCTCAATGAAAGTGCTTTTCCGCTGTCTTTGCCTAGGGCTACTTGAAGAAGAAACAAACCATAGAGACAAAACTGACAACTCTTTTATTTTGTCAAGTTTCAAAGACCTACTACAAACCATGTTGGATTTAGAGTTCCAAATTCATCTATCTATATAAGAGAGAACAGAGTGAAACGTAATATAAAAACTGCTACTGTAGACGAACGCTTCAACCTAGAAGAGCAAAGTTTTTTGAGCCAAGTGAGATTTGTGTATTGATTATTACCACCAAGTATCATCAAGATTGGGTGAAAAAATATTTGCTGGTATTTCGGAAACTCTTAGAAGCTTGGGGAAACCCTCTCAATGAAAGAGCTTTTCCACAGTCTGTGCATAGGGCTACTTGAAGAGGAAACAAACCATAGAGACAAAACTGAGAACTCCTTTATTTTGTCAAGTTTCAAAGTGGTACTACAAACCATGTTGGATTTAGAGTTCCAAATTCATCTGTCTATATAGGAGAGAACAGAGTGAAACCTAAAAATAAAAACTGCTACTGTAAACGAACGCGTCAACCTAAAGAACAAAATTTGGTGAGACAAGTGGGATTTGTGTACTTGTCATTACCACCACGTATCATCAAGATTGGGTGAAACAGTATTTGCTGGTATTTCGGAAACTAGTAATTTCTTGGAAGCTTGGCAACTACTTTAAATGAAAGTTCTTTTCCACAGTCTCTGCTTAGGGCTACTTAAAGAGAAAACAAATCATAGAGACAAAACTGGGAACTGCTTTTTTTTTTGGTCAAGTTTCAAAGCGCTACTACAAACCATGCTGGATTTAGAGTTCCAAATTCAGCTATCTATATAGGAGAGAACAGAGGGAAACCTAAAAGTATAAACTGCTATTGTAAAGGAACACTTCAACCTAAAAGAACACAATTTGGTGAGCCAAGTGGGATTTGTGTACTGATCATTAAAACCACGTATCATGAAGATTGGGTGAAAAAATATTTGCTGGTATTTCGAAAACTGATTATTTCTTAAAAGCTTGGCAACCCCTCTGAATGAAAGTGCTTTTCCACAGTCTGTGCCTAGGGCTACTTGAAGAAGAAACAAACCATAGAGACAAAACTGAGAACTCTTTTAGTTTGTCAAGTTTCAAAGAGATACTACAAACCCTGTTGGATTAAGAGTTCCAAATTCATCTATCTATATAGGAGAGAACAGAAGGAAACCTAAAAATAAAAACTGCTACTGTAAACGAACGCTTCAACCTAGAGGAACAAAAATTGGTGAGCCAAGTGGGATTTGTGTACCGATCATTACCACCAAGTATCATCAAGATTGGGTGAAAAAATATTTGCTGGTATTTCGGAAACTCGTAATTTCTTGTAAGCTTGGCAACCCCTTTCAATGCAAGTGCTTGTCCACAGTCTCTGCTTAGGGCTACTTGAAGAGGAAACAAATCATAGAGACAAAACTGAGAACTCCTTTATTTTGTCAAGTTTCAAAGAGCTACTACAAACCATGTTGGATTTAGAGTTCCAAATTCATCTATCTATATAGGAGAGAACAGAGGGACACCTAAAAATATAAACTGCAACTGTAAACGAACTCTTCAACTTAGAAGAACCAAACTTGGTGAGTCAAGTGGGATTTGTGTACTGATCATTACCACCAGTATCATCAAGATTGGGTAAAAAAATATTTGCTGGTATTTTGGAAACTCCTTATTTCTTAGAAGCTTGGCAACAACTCTCAATGAAAGTGCTTTTCCGCAGTATGTGCCTAGGGCTACTTGAAGAAGAAACAAACCATAGAGAAAAAACTGAGAACTCTTTTATTTTGTCAAGTTTCAAAGACCTACTACAATCCATGTTGGATTTAGAGTTCCAAATTCATCTATCTATATAAGCGAGAACAGAGTGAAACGTAAATATAAAAACTGCTACTGTAGACGAACGCTTCAACCTAGAAGAACAAAGTTTTTTGAGCCAAGTGAGATTTGTGTATTGATTATTACCACCAAGTATCATCAAGATTGGGTGAAAAAATATTTGCTGGTATTTCGGAAACTCTTAGAAGCTTTTGAAACCCTCTCAATGAAAGAGCTTTTCCACAGTCTGTGCCTAGGGCTACCTGAAGAGGAAACAAACCATAGAGACAAAACTGAGAACTCCTTTATTCTGTCAAGTTTCAAAGTGGTACTACAAACCATGTTGGATTTAGAGTTCCAAATTCATCTGTCTATATAGGAGAGAACAGAGTGAAACCTAAAAATAAAAACTGCTACTGTAAACGAACGCGTCAACCTAGAAGAACAAAATTTGGTGAGACAAGTGGGATTTGTGTACTTGTCATTACCACCACGTATCATCAAGATTGGGTGAAACAGTATTTGCTGGTATTTCGGAGACTAGTAATTTCTTGGAAGCTTGGCAACTACTTTAAATGAAAGTTCTTTTCCACAGTCTCTGCTTAGGGCTACTTGAAGAGAAAACAAATCATAGAGTCAAAACTGGGAACAGTTTTTTTTTGTCAAGTTGCAAAGCGCTACTACAAACCATGCTGGATTTAGAGTTCCAAATTCAGCTATCTATATAGGAGAGAACAGAGGGAAACCTAATAGTATAAACTGCTATTGTAAAGGAACACTTCAACCTAAAAGAACACAATTTGGTGAGCCAAGTGGGATTTGTGTACTGATCATTAACACCACGTATCATCAAGATTGGGTGAAAAAATATTTGCTGGTATTTCGAAAACTGATTATTTCTTAAAAGCTTGGCAACCCCTCTGAATGAAAGTGCTTTTCCACAGTCTGTGCCTAGGGCTACTTGAAGAAGAAACAAACCATAGAGACAAAACTGAGAACTATTTTAGTTTGTCAAATTTCAAAGAGATACTACAAACCCTGTTGGATTAAGAGTTCCAAATTCATCTATCTATATAGGAAAGAACAGAGTGAAACCTAAAAATAAAAACAGCTATTGTAAACGAACGCTTCAACCTAGAAGTACAAAATTTGGTGAGTCAAGTGGGATTTGTGTACTTGTCATTACCACCAAGTATCATCAAGATTGGGTGAAAAAATATTTGCTGGTATTTCGGAAACTCGTAATTTCTTGTAAGCTTGGCAACCCCTTTCAATGTAAGTGCTTGTCCACAGTCTCTGCTTAGGGCTACTTGAAGAGGAAACAAATCATAGAGACAAAACTGAGAACTCCTTTATTTTGTCAAGTTTCAAAGAGCTACTACAAACCATGTTGGATTTAGAGTTCCAAATTCATCTATCTATATAGGAAAGAACAGAGGGAAACCTAAAAATATAAACTGCTACTGTAAACGAACGCTTCAACCAAGAAGAACAAAATTCGGTGAGTCAAGTGGGATTTGTGTACTTATCATTACCAGCAAGTATTATCATGATTGGGTGAAAAAATACTTGCTGGTATTTCGGAAACTCGTTATTTCGTAGAAGCTTGGCAACCGCTCTCAATTAAAGTGCTTTTCCACAGTCTGTTTATAGGGCTACTTGAAGAGGAAACAAACCATAGAGACAAAACTGAGAACTCCTTTATTTTGTCAAGTTTCAAACAGCTACTACAAACCATGTGGGATTTAGAGTTCCAAATTCATCTATCTATATAGGAGAGAACAGAGTGAAACCTAAATATAAAAACTGCTACTGTAGACGAACCCTTAAACTTAGAAGAACAAAATTTGGTTGGCCCTGTGGGATTTGTGTACTGATCATTACCACCAAGTATCATCAAGTTTGGGTGAAAAAATATTTGCTGGTATTTCGGAAACTCGTTATTCATTGGAAGCTTGGCAACCCCTTTCAATGAAATTGCATTTCCACAGTTTGTGCCTAGGGCTACTTGAAGTGGAAACAAACCAGAGAGACAATACTCAGAACTCCTGTATTTTGTCAAGTTTCAAAGAACTACTACAAACCATGTTGGATTTAGAGTTCCAAATTCATCTATCTATATAGAAGATAACAGAGTGAAACCTAAATATAAAAACTGCTACTGTAGACGAACGCTTCAACCTTGAAGAACAAAATTTGGTGAGCCAAGGGGGAATGGTGTACCGACGATTACCCCCAAGTACCATCAAGATTGGGTGAAAAAATGTTTGCCGGTATTTCAGAAACTCGTTATTTCTTAGAAGCTTGGCAACCCCTCTCAATGAATGTGCTTTTCCACTGTCTCTGCTTAGGGCTACTTGGAGAGGAGACAAATCATAGAGACAAAACTGAGAACTACTTTTTTTTGTCAAGTTTCAAAGTGCTACTACACACCATGCTGGATTTAGAGTTCCAAATTCAGCTATCTATATAGGAGAGAACAGAGGGAAACCTCCAAATATAAACTGCTAGTGTCAACGAACACTTCAACATAGAAGAACACAATTCGGTGAGCCAAGTGGGATTTGTGTACTAATCATTACCACTACGTATTATCAAGATTGGGTGAAAAAATATTTGCTAGTATTTCAGAAACTGGTAATTTCTTGCAAACTTGGCTTTTCCACAGTCTCTGCTTAGGGCTACTTGAAGAGGAAACAAATCATAGAGACAAAACTGAGAACTCCTTTATTTTGTCAAGTTTCAAAGAGCTACTACAAACCATGTTGGATTTTGAGTTCCAAATTAATCTATCTGTGTAGGAGAGAACAGAGGGAGACCTCAAAATAAAAACTGCTCTTGTAAACGTACGCTTCAACCTAAAAGAACAAAATTTGGTGAGCCAAGTGGGATTTGTGTACTTGTCATTACCACCAAGTATCTTCAAGATTGGGTGAAAAAATATTTGCTGGTATTTCGGAAACTCGTTATTTCTTAGAAGCCTGGCAACCCCTCTCAATGAAAGTGCTTTTCCACAGTCTCTGCCTAGGGCTACTTGAAGAGGAAACAATATATAGAGAAAAAACTGAGAACTACTTCATTTTGTCAAGTTGCAAAGAGCTACTACAAACCATGTTGGATTTAGAGTTCCAAATTCATCTATCTATATAAGAGAGAACAGAGTGAAACCTAAATATAAAAACTGCTACTGTAGACGAACGCTTAAACCTAGAAAAACAAAATTTGTTGAGCCAAGTGCGATTTGTGGACTTATCATTACCACCAAGTATCATCAAGATTGGTTGAAAAAATATTTGCTGGTGTTTCGGAAACTCGTTATTTCGTAGAAGCTTGGCAACCCCTCGCATTGAAAGTGCTTTTCCACAGTTTGTGCATATGGCTACTTGAAGAGGAAACAAACCTTAGAGATAAAACTGAGAACTCCTTTATTTTCTCAAGTTACAAACAGGTACTAAAAACCATGTTGGATTTAGACTTCCAAATTCATCTATCTATATTAGAGAGAACAGAGTGAAACCTAAATATAAAAACTGCTACTGTAGACGAACTCTTAAACCTAGAAAAACAAAATTTGGTGGCAAAGTGGGATTTGTGTACTGATCATTACCACCAAGTATCATCAAGATTGGGTGAAGAAATATTTGCTGGTATTTCAGAAACTCGTTATTACTTGGAAGCTTGGCAACCCCTTTCAATGAAAGTGCATTTCCACAGTCTGTGCCTAGGGCTACTTGAAGTGGAAACAAACGATAGGAACAATACTGAGAACTCCTGTATTTTGTCACGTTTCAAAGAGCTACTACAAAGCATGTTGGATTTAGAGTTCCAAATTCATCTATCTATATAAGAGAGAACAGGGTGAAACATAAATATAAAAACTGCTACTGTGGACGAATGCTTCAACCTAGAAGAACACAATTTGCTGAGACAAGTGGGATTGGTATACTGATCAATACCACCAAGTATCATCAAGATTGGGTGAAAAATATTTGCTGGTATTTCGGAAACTCGTTATTTCTTAGAAGCTTGGCAACCCCTTTCAATGAAAGTGCATTTCTACAGTCTGTGCCAAGGGCTACTTGAAGAGGAAACAAACCATAGAGACAATACTGAGAACTACATTATTTGGTCAAGATTCTAAGAGCTACTACAAACCACGTTGGATTTAGAATTCCAAATTCATCTATCTATATGGAAGAGAACAGAGTGAAACCTAAATATAAAAACTGCTACTGTAGACGAATGCTTCAACCTAGAAGAACACAATTTGGTGAGTCAAGTGGGATTTGTGTACGTGTCATTATCACCACGTATCATCAAGATTGGGTGAAAAAGTATTTGCTGGAATTTCGGAAACTCGTAATTTCTTGGAAGCTTGGGAACTCCTTTCAATGAAAGTGCTTTTCAACAGTCTCTGCTTATGGCTACTTGAAGAGAAAACAAATCATAGAGACAAAACAGAGAACTCCTTTATTTTATCAATTTTCAAAGAGCTACTACAAACCATGTTGGATTTACTGTTCCAAATTCATCTATCTATATAGGAGAGAAGAGAGTGAAACCTAAATATAAAAACTGCTACTGTAGACGAACGCTTCTACCTAGAAGAACAAAATTTGGTGAGCCAAGTGGGATTTGTGTACTTGTCATTACCACCATGTATCATCAAGATTGGGTGAAAAAGTATTTGCTGGTATTTCGGAAACTCGTAATTTCTTGGAAGCTTGGCAACTCCTTTCAATGAAAGTGCTTTTCCACATTCTCTGCTGAGGGCTACTTGAAGAGGAAACAAATCATAGAGACAAAACTGAAAATTACTTTTTTTTGTCAAGTTTCAAAGCACTACTACAAACCATGCTGGATTTTGAGTTCCAAATTCAGCTATCCATATAGGAGAGAACAGATGGAAACATAAAAATATAAACTGCTACTGTAAACGAACACTTCAACCTAGAAGAACACAATTTGGTGAGCCAAGTGGGATTTGTGTACTTGTCACTACCACCAAGTATCATCTAGATTGGGTGAAAAAGTGTTTGCTGGTATTTCGGAAACTAGTTATTTCTTAGAAGCTTGGAAACCCCTTTCAATGAAAGTGCTTTTCCACAGTCTCTGCTTAGGGCTACTTGAAGACTATACAAACCATAGAGACAAAACTGAGAACTCCTTTATGTTGGCAAGATTCAAAGAACTACTACAAACCATGTTGGATTTAGAGTTAATAATTCATCTATCTATATAGGAGAGAACAGAGGGAAACCTAAAAATAAAAATTGCTCTTGTAAACGAACACTTCAACCTAGAAGAGCAAAATTTGGTGAGCCAAGTGGGATTTGTGTATTTGTAATTACCACCAAGTAGCATCAAGATTGGGTGAAAAAATATTTCCTGGTATTTCGGAAACCCGTAATTTTTTGGGACCTTGGCAAACCCTTTCAATGAAAGTGCTTTTCCCCAGTTTCTCCTTAGGGCTACTTGAAGAGGAAACAAATCATAGAGAAAAAACTGAGAACACCTTTATTTTGTCAAGTTTGAAAGAGCTACTACAATTCATGTTGGATTTAGAGTTCCAAATTCTTCTATCTATATAAGAGAGAACAGAGGGAAACCTAAATATAAAAACTGCTACTGTGGACGAACGCTTCAACCTAGAAGAACAAAATTTGGTGAGCCAAGTGGAATTTTTGTACTGATCATTACCACTAAGTACCTTCAAGTTTGGGTGAAAAAATGTTTGCTGGTATTTTAGAAACTCGTTATTTCTTAGAAGCTTGGCAATCCCTCTCAATGAAAGTGCTTTTCCACAGTCTTTGCCTAGGGCAACTTGAAGAAGAAACAAGCCATAGAGAGAAAACTGAGAACTCCTTTATTTTGTCAAGTTTCAAAGAGCTACTACAATCCATGTTGGATTTAGATTTCCAAATTCATCTATGTATATAGGAGAGAACAGAGGGAAACCTAAAAATATAAACTGATACTGTTAACGAACGCTTCAAATTTGAAGAACAAAATGTGGTGAGCCAAGTGGGATTTGTGTACTTGTCATTACCACCAAGTATCATCAAGATTGGGTGAAAAAATATTTGCTGGTATTTCGGAAACTCGAAATTTCTTGGAAGCTCTGCCACCCCTTTCAATGAAAGTGCTTTTCCACAGTCTCTGCTTAGGGCTACTTTAAGAGGAAACAAACCATAGAGCCAAAACTGAGACATCTTTTTTTTGTCAAGTTTCTAAGAGCTACTACAAAACAAGTTGGATTTAGAGTTCCATATTCATCTATCTATATAGGAGAGAACAGAGGGAAACCTAATTATAAAAACTGCTACTGTAGACGAACGCTACAACCTAGAAGAACACAATTTGGTGAGCAAAGTGGGATTTGTGTACTGATCATTACCACCAAGTATCATCAAGATTGGGTGAAAAAATAGTTGCTGCTATTTCGGAAACTCGTTATTTCTTAGAAGCTTGGCAACCCCTCTCAATGAAAATGCTTTTCCACATACTGTGTCTAGGGCTACTTGAAGAGGTAACAAACCATAGAGATAACTGAGATCTCCTTTATTTTGTCAGGTTTCAAAGAGCTACTACAAACCATGTTGGATTTAGAGTTCCAAATTAATCTATCTATATAGGAGAGAACAGAGAGAAACCTAAAAATATAAACTGCTACTGTAAACTAACGCTTCAACCTAGAAGAACAAATTTTGGTGAGCCAAGTGGGATTTGTGTACTGATCATTACCACCACGTATCATCAAGATTGCGTGAAAAAATATTTGTAGGTATTTCGGAAACTCGTTATTTCTTAGAAGCTTGACAACCCTCTAAATGAAAGTGCTTTTCCACAGTCTGTGCCAAGTGCTACTTGAAGAAGAAACAATGCATAAAGACAAAACTGAGAACTCCTTTATTTTGTCAAGTTTCAAAGAGCTACTACAAACCATGTTGGATTTAGAGTTCCAAATTCATCTATCTATATAGAAGAGAACAAAGTGAAACCTAAAAAAAAAAAACTACTACTGTAAACGAACGCTTCAACCTAGAAGAACAAAATTGGGTGAGCCAAGTGGGATTTGTGTACTTGTCATTACCAAAACGTATCATCAAGATTGGGTGAAACAGTATTTGCTGGTATTTCGGAAACTCGTAATTTCTTGGAAGCTTGGCAACTCCTTTCAATGAAAGTGCTTTTCCACAGTCTGTGCCTAGGGCTACTTGAAGAGAAAACAAATCATAGAGACAAAACTGGGAACTACTTTTTATTGTCGAGTTTCAAAGAGCTACTACAAACCATGTTGGATTTAGAGTTCCAAATTCATCTATCTATATAGGAGAGAACAAAGTGAAACCTAAAAATAAAAACTGCTACTGTAAACGAACGCTTCAACCTAGAAGAACAAAATTTGGTGAGCCAAGTGGGATTTGTGTACTGATCATTACCACCACGTATCATCAAGATTGCGTGAAAAAATGTTTGCTGGTATTTCGGAAAATCGTTTTTTCTTAGAATCTTGGCACCCCTCTCAATTAAAGTGCTTTTCCACAGTCTGTGCCTAGGGCTACTTGAAGAGGAAACAATCCATAGAGACAATACTGAGAACTACTTTATTTTGTCAAATTTCAAAGAGCTACTACAAACCATGTTGGATTTAGAGTTCCAAATTCATCTATCTATATAAGAGAGAACAGAGTGAAACGTAAATAAAAAAACTGCTACTGTAGACGAACGCTTCAACCTAGAAGAACAAAATTTGGTGAGAATAGTGGGATTTATGTACTGATCCTTCCCACGAAGTATCATCAAGATTGGGTGAAAAAATATTTGCTGGTATTACGGAAATTCGCTGTTTCTTAGAAGCTTGGGAAACCCTCTCAATGAAAGTGCTTTTCCACAGTCTGTGCCTAGGGCTACTTGAAGAGGAAACGAACCATAGAGGCAAAACTGAGAACTCCTTAATTTTTTGAAGTTTCAAAGAGGTACTACAAACCATGTTGAATTTAGAGTTCCAAATTCATCTATCATTATAAGAGAGACATGAGAGAAACCTAAGAATAAAAACTGCTACTGTAAACGAACGCTTCAAACTGGAAGAACTAAATTTGGTGAGCCAAGTGGGATTTGTGTACTTGTCAAGTATCATCAAGACTGGGTGAAAAAATATTTGCTGGTATTTCGGAAACTCGTTATTTCTTAGAAGCCTGGCAACCCCTTTCAATGAATGTGCTCTTCCACAGTTTTTGCCTACGGCTACTGGAATAGGAAACAAACCATAGAGACAAAACTGAGAACTCCTTAATTTTCTCAAGTTTCAAAGAGCTACTACAAACCATGTTGGATTTAGAGTTCCAAATTCATCTATCTATAGAGGAGAGAACAGAGTGAAACATAAAAATAAAAACTGTTATTGTAAACGAACGCTTCAACCTAGAAGAACAAAATTTGGTGAGCCAAGTGTGATTTGTGTACTTGTCATTACCACCACGTATAATCAAGATTGGGTGAAACAGTATTTGCTGGTATTTCAGAAACTCGTAATTTCTTGGAAGCTTGGCAACTCCTTTCAATGAAACTGCTTTTCCACAGTCTCTCCTTAGGGCTACTTGAAGAGAAAACAAATCATAGAGACAAAACAGGGAACTACTTTTTTTTGTCAAGTTTCAAAGCGCTACTACAAACCATGCTGGATTTAGAGTTCCAAATTCAGCTATCTATATATGAGAGAACAGAGGGAAACCTAAAATATAAACTGCTACTGTAAAGGAACACTTCAACCTAGAACAACACAATTCGTTGAGCTAATTGAGATTTGTGTACTGATGATTACCACCACGTATCATCAAGATTGGGTGAAAAAATATTTGCTGTTATTTTGACAACTCATTATTTCTTAGAAGCTTGGCAACCCCTCTCAATGAAAGTTCTTTTCGACAGTCTGGGCCTAGGGCTACTTGACGAAGAAACAAACCATAGAGACAAAACTGAGAACTATTTTATTTTGTCAAGTTTCAAAAAGCTACTACAATCCATGTTGGATATAAAGTTCCAAATTCATCTATCTATATATGAGAGAACAGAGTGAAACGTAAATATAAAAACTGCTACTGTAGACGAACGATTCAACCTAGAAGAACACAATTTGGTGAGCCAAGTGGGATTTGTGTACTGATCATTACCACCACGTATCATCAAGTTTGCGTGAAAAAATATTTGCTGGTATTTCGGAAACTCGTTATTTCTTAGAAGCTGGGCAACCCCTCTCAATGAAAGCGCTTTTCCACACTCTGTGCCTAGGGCTACTTGAAGAGGAAACAATGTATAAAGACAAAACTGAGAACTCCTTTATTTTGTCAAGTTTCAAAGAGCTAGTACAAACCATGTTAGATTTAGAGTTCCGAATTCATCTATCTATATAGGAGAGAACAGAGCGAAACCTAAAAATAAAAACTGCTACTGTAAACGAACGCTTCAACTAGAAGAACAAAATTTGGTGAGCCAAGTGGGATTTGTGTACTTCTCATTACCACCAAGTATCATCAAGATTGGGTGAAAAAATATTTGCTGGTATTTCGGAAACCCGTAATTTCTTGGAAGCTGGGCAACCCCTTTCAATGAAAGTGCTTTTCCACAGTCTCTGCCTGGGCTACTTGAAGAGGAAACAAATCATAGAGACAAAACTGAGAACTCCTTTATTTTTTCAAGTTTCAAAGAGCTACTACAAACCATGTTGGATTTAGAGTTCCAAATTCATCTATCTATATAGGAGAGAACAGAGGGAAACCTAAAAATATAAACTGCTACTGTAAACAAATGCTTCAACCTAGAAGAACAAAATTTGGTGAGTCATGTGGGATTTCTGTACCGATCATTACCACCACGTATCATCAAGATTGGGTGAAACAGTATTTCCTGGTATTTAGCAAACTCGTAATTTCTTGGAAGCTTGGCAACTCCTTTCAATGAAAGTGGTTTTCCACAGTCTCTGCTTAGGGCTACTTGAAGAGAAAACAAATCATAGAGACAAAACTGGGAACTACTTTTTTTTGTCAAGTTTCAAAGAGCTACTACAAACCATGTTGTATTTAGAGTTCCAAATTCTTCTATCTATATAGGAGAGAATAGAGTGAAACCTAAAAATAAAAACTGCTACTGTAAACGAACGCTTCAACCTAGAAGAACACAGTTTGGTGAGGCAAGTGGGATTTGTGTACTGATCATTAACACCACGTATCATCAAGTTTGCGTGAAAAAATATTTGCTGGTATTTCCGAAACTCGTTATTTCATAGAAGCTTGGCAACCCCTCTCAATGAAAGTGCTTTTCCACAGTCTGTGCCTAGTGCTATTTGAAGAAGAAACAATGCATAAAGACAAAACTGAGAACTCCTTTATTTTGTCAAGTTTCAAAGAGCTACTACAAACCATGTAGAATTTAGAGTTCCAAATTCTTCTATCTATATAGGAGAGAACAGAGTGAACCCTAAAAATAAAAACTGCTACTGTAAACAAACGCTTCAACTAGAAGAACAAAATTTGGTGAGCCAAGTGGGATTTGTGTACTTCTCATTACCACCAATTATCATCAAGATTGGGTGAAAAAATATTTGCTGGTATTTCGGAAACTTGTTATTTCTTGGAAGCTTGGCAACCCTTTTCAATTAAAGTGCTTTTCCACAGTCTCTGCCTGGGCTACTTGTAGAGGAAACAAATCATAGAGACAAAACTGAGAACTTTTTTTATTTTGTCAAGTTTCAAAGAGCTACTACAAACCATGTTGGATTTAGAGTTCCAAATTCATCTATCTATATAGGAGAGAACAGAGGGAAACCTAAAAGTATAAACTGCTACTGTAAACGAACGCTTCAACCTAGAAGAACAAAATTTAGTGAGCCAAGTGGGATTTGTGTACTTGTCATTACCACCATGCATCATCAAGACTGGGTGAAACAGTATTTGCTGGTATTTCGGAAACTCGTAATTTTTTATAAGCTTGGCAACTCCTTTCACTGAAAGTGCTTTTCCACAGTCTCTGCTTAGGGCTACTTGAAGAGAAAACAAATCATAGAGTCAAAACTGGGAACTACTTTTTTTTTGTCAAGTTTCAAAGCGCTACTACAAACCATGCTGGATTTAGAGTTCCAAATTCAGCTATCTATATAAGAGAGAACAGAGGGAAACCTAAAAATATAAACTGCTACTGTAAACTAATGCTTCAACCTAGAAGAACAAAATTTGGTGAGTCAGGTGGGATTTCTGTATCGATAATTACCACCAAGTATCATCAAGATTGGGTGAAAAAATATTTGCTGGTATTTCTGAAACTCGTTATTTCTTTGAAGTTTGGGAAACCCTCTCAATGAAACTGCTATTCCACAGTCTGGAAAACTGCTTTTCACAGCCCTAGACTGTGGAAACTGCTTTTCCACAGTCTAGGGCTAATTGAAGAGGAAACAAACCATAGAGACAAAACTGAGAACTCCTTTATTTTGTCAAGTTTCAAAGAGCCAGTACAAACCATGTTGGATTTAGAGTTCCGAATTCATCTATCTATATAGGAGAGAACAGAGCGAAACCTAAAAATAAAAACTGCTACTGTAAACGAACGCTTCAACTAGAAGAACAAAATTTGGTGAGCCAAGTGGGATTTGTGTACTTCTCATTACCACCAAGTATCATCAAGATCGGGTGAAAAAATATTTGCTGGTATTTCGGAAACCCGTAATTTCTTGGAAGCTTGGCAACCCCTTTCAATGAAAGTGCTTTTCCACAGTCTCTGCCTGGGCTACTTGAAGAGGAAACAAATCATAGAGACAAAACTGAGAACTCCTTTATTTTTTCAAGTTTCAAAGAGCTACTACAAACCATGTTGGATTTAGAGTATTCAAATTCATCTATCTATATAGGAGAGAATAGAGGGAAACCTAAAAATATAAACTGCTACTGTAAACAAATGCTTCAACCTAGAAGAACAAAATTTGGTGAGTCATGTGGGATTTCTGTACCGATCATTACCACCACTTATCATCAAGATTGGGTGAAACAGTAT
Organism: Callospermophilus lateralis; assembly: GCF_048772815.1. Taxonomy (NCBI): domain Eukaryota; kingdom Metazoa; phylum Chordata; class Mammalia; order Rodentia; family Sciuridae; genus Callospermophilus; species Callospermophilus lateralis. The sequence continues at coordinate 14,698 of NW_027517442.1, forward strand.
TTCCTGGTATTTAGCAAACTCGTAATTTCTTGGAAGCTTGGCAACTCTTTTCAATGAAAGTGGTTTTCCACAGTCTCTGCTTAGGGCTACTTGAAGAGAAAACAAATCATAGAGACAAAACTGGGAACTACTTTTTTTTGTCAAGTTTCAAAGAGCTACTACAAACCATGTTGTATTTAGAGTTCCAAATTCTTCTATCTATATAGGAGAGAATAGAGTGAAACCTAAAAATAAAAACTGCTACTGTAAACGAACGCTTCAACCTAGAAGAACACAGTTTGGTGAGGCAAGTGGGATTTGTGTACTGATCATTACCACCAAGTATCATCAAGATTGGGTGAAAAAATATTTGCTGGTATTTCGGAAACTTGTTATTTCTTGGAAGCTTGGCAACCCTTTTCAATTAAAGTGCTTTTCCAAGTCTCTGCCTGGGCTACTTGTAGAGGAAACAAATCATAGAGACAAAACTGAGAACTTTTTTTATTTTGTCAAGTTTCAAAGAGCTACTACAAACCATGTTGGATTTAGAGTTCCAAATTCATCTATCTATATAGGAGAGAACAGAGGGAAACCTAAAAGTATAAACTGCTACTGTAAACGAACGCTTCAACCTAGAAGAACAAAATTTAGTGAGCCAAGTGGGATTTGTGTACTTGTCTTTACCACCACGTATCATCAAGATTGGGTGAAACAGTATTTGCTGGTATTTCGGAAACTCGTAATTTTTTATAAGCTTGGCAACTCCTTTCACTGAAAGTGGTTTTCCACAGTCTCTGCTTAGGGTACTTGAAGAGAAAACAAATCATAGAGTCAAAACTGGGAACTACTTTTTTTTTGTCAAGTTTCAAAGCGCTACTACAAACCATGCTGGATTTAGAGTTCCAAATTCAGCTATCTATATAAGAGAGAACAGAGGGAAATCTAAAAATATAAACTGCTACTGTAAACTAACGCTTCAACCTAGAAGAACAAAATTTGGTGAGTCAAGTGGGATTTCTGTATCGATAATTACCACCAAGTATCATCAAGATTGGGTGAAAAAATATTTGCTGGTATTTCTGAAACTCGTTATTTCTTAGAAGCTTGGGAAACCCTCTCAATGAAACTGCTATTCCACAGTCTGGTAAACTGCTTTTCACAGCCCTAGACTGTGGAAACTGCTTTTCCACAGTCTAAGGCTAATTAAAGAGGAAACAAACCATAGAGACAAAACTGAGAACTCCTTTATTTTATGAAGTTTCAAAGTGGTACTACACACCATTTTGGATTTAGAGTTCCAAATTCATCTATCTATATAGGTGAGAATAGAGTGAACCCTAAAAATAAAAACTGCTACTGTAAACGAACGCTTCAACTAGAAGAACAAAATTTGGTGAGCCAAGTGGGATTTGTGTAATTCTCATTACCACCAAGTATCATCAATATTGGGTGAAAAAATATTTGCTGATATTTCGGAAACCCATAATTTCTTGGAAGCTTGGCAACCCCTTTCAATGAAAGTGCTTTTCCACAGTCTCTGCCTTGGCTACTTGAAGAGGAAACAAATCATAGAGACAAAACTGAGAACTCCTTTAATTTGTCAAGTTTCAAATAGCTACTACAAACCATGTTGGATTTCGAGTTCCAAATTCATCTATCTATATAGGAGAGAACAGAGGGAAACCTAAAAATATAAACTGCTACTGTAAACTAACGCTTCAACCTAGAAGAACAAAATTTGGTGAGGCAAGTGGGATTTCTCTAACGATTATTACCACCAAGTATCATCAAGATTGGGTGAAAATATATTTGCTGGTATTTCAGAAACTCGTTATTTTTTGGAAGCTTGGCAACCCCTTTGAATGAAAGTGCTTTTCCACAGTCTGTGCCTAGGGCTACTTGAAGAGGAAACAAACCATAGAGACAATACTGAGAACGACTGTATTTTGTCAAATTTCAAAGAGCTACTACAAAGCATATTGGATTAAGAGTTCCAAATTCATCTATCTTTATAGGAAAGAACAAAGTGAAACCTAAAAATAAAAACTGCTACTGTAAACGAACGCTTCAGCCTAGAAGAACAAAATTTGGTGAGCCAAGTGGGATATGTGTACTTGTCATTACCACCACGTATCATCAAGATTGGGTGAAAAAATATTTGCTGGTATTTCAGAAACTCGTTATTTCTTAGAAGCTTGGGAACCCCTCTCAATGAAAGTGCTTTTCCACAGTCTGTACCTAGGGCTACTTGAAGAGGAAACAAATCATAGAGAAAAAACTGAGAACGCCTTTATTTTCTCAAGTTTCAAAGAGCTACAACAAACCATGTTGTATTTAGAGTTCCAAATTCATCTATCTATATAGGAGAGAACAGAGGGACACCTAAAAATATAAACTGCTACTGGAAACGAACGCATCAACCTAGAAGAACCAAATTTGGTGAGTCAAGTGGGATTTGTGTACTGATCATTACCACCAGTATCATCAAGATTGGGTGAAAAAATATTTGCTGATATTTTGGAAAATCGTTATTTCTTAGAAACTTGGCAACAACTCTCAATGAAAGTGCTTTTAAACAGTCTGTGCCTAGGTCTACTTGAAGAGGAAACAAACCATAGAGACAAACTCTTCAACCTAGAAGAACACAATTGGTGAGCCAAGTGGTATTTGTGTACTGATCATTACCAACAAGTATCATCAGGATTGGGTGAAAAAATATTTGCTGGTATTTCGGAAACTCGTTATTTCTTAGAAGCTTGGGAAACCCTCTCAATGAAAGTGCTTTTCCACAGTCTGTGCCTAGGGCTACTTGAAGAAGAAACAAACCATAGAGACAAAACTGAGAACTCCTTTATTTTATGAAGTTTCAAAGAGGTACTCCAAACCATGTTGGATTTAGAGTTCCAAATTCATCTATCTATATAGGAGAGAACTGAGTGAAACCTAAAAATAAAAACTGCTACTGTCAACGAACGCTTCAACCTCGAAGAACAAACTTTGGTGAGCCAAGTGGGATTTGTGTACTTGTCATTAACACCAAGTATCATCAAGATTGGGTGAGAAACTGTTTGCTGATATTTCGGAAAATTGTAATTTCTTGGAAGATTGGCAACCCCTTTCAATGAAAGTGCTTTTCCACAGTCTCTGCTTAGGGATACTTGAAGAGGAAACAAATCATAGAGACAAAACTGAGAACTCCTTTATTTTCTCAAGTTTCAAAGAGCTACTACAAACCATGTTGGATTTAGAGTTCCAAATTCATCTATCTATATAGGAGAGAACAGAGGGAGACCTAAAAATATAAACTGCTACTGTAAACGAAAGCTTCAACGTAGAAGAACCAAATTTGGTGAGTCAAGTGGAATTTGTGTACTGATCATTACCACCTGTATCATCAAGATTGGGTGAAAAAATATTTGCTGGTATTTCGGAAACTCGTTATTTTTTAGAAGCTTGGGAAACCCTCTCAATGAAAGTGCTTTTCCACAGTCTGTGCCTAGGGCTACTTGAAGAGGATACAAACCATAGAGACAAAACTGAGAACTCCTTTATTTTATGAAGTTTCAAAGAGGTACTACAAACCATGTTGGATTTAGAGTTCCAAATTCATCTATCTATATAGGAGAGAACTGAGTGAAACCTAAAAATAAAAACTGCTACTGTAAACGAACGCTTCAACCTCGAAGAACAAACTTTGGTGAGCCAAGTGGAATTTGTGCACTTGTCATTAACACCAAGTATCATCAAGATTGGGTGAAAAACTGTTTGCTGATATTTCGGTAACTTGTAATTTCTTGGAAGCTTGGCAACCCCTTTCAATGAAAGTGCTTTTCCACAGTCTCTGGTTAGGGATACTTGAGGAGGAAACAAATCATAGAGACAAAACTGAGAAATCCTTTATTTTCTCAAGTTTCAAAGAGCTACTACAAACCATGTTGGATTTAGTGTTTTAAATTCATCTATATATCTAGGAGAGAACAGAGTGTAACCTAAAAATAAAAACAGCTACTGTAAAGGAACGCTTCAACCTAGAAGAACAAAATTTGGTGAGCCAAGTGGGATTTGTGTACGTATCATTACCACCAAGTATCATCAAGATTGGGTGAAAAAATATTTGCTGGTATTTCCAAACTAGTAATTTCTTGGAAGCTTGGCAACCCCTTTTAATGAAAGTGCTTTTCCACAGTCTCTGATTAGGGCTACTTGAAGAGGAAACAAACCATAGAGACAACACTGAAAACATTTTTATTTTGTCAAGTTTCAAAGAGCTACTACAAACCATGTTGGATTTAGAGTTCCAAATTCATCTATCTATATTGTTGAGAACAGAGGGACACCTAAAAATAAAAACTGCACTTGTAAACGAACGCTTCAAACTCGAAGAGAAAAATTTGGTGAGCCAAGTGGGATTTGTGTATTTGTAATTACCACCAAGTATCATCAAGATTGGGTGAAAAAATATTTGACGGTATTTCGGCAACCCGTAATTTTTTGGGAGCTTGGGAAACCCTCTCAATGAAAGTGCTTTTCCACAGTCTGTGCCTAGGGCTACTTGAAGAGGAAACAAAAAATAGAGACAAAACTGATAACTCCTTTATTTTGTCAAGTTCCAGAGAGCTACTACAAACCATGTTGATTTTAGAGTTCCAAATTCATCTATCTATATAGGAGAGAACAGAGGGCAACCTGAAAATATAAACTGATACTGTAAACGAACGCTTCAACCTAGAAAAACAAAATTTGTTGAGCCAAGTGGGATTTGTGTACTTGTCATTACCACCAAGTATCATCAAGATTGGGTGAAAAAATGTATGCTGGTATTTCGAAAACCCGTAATTTCTTGGAAGTTTTGCAAACCCTTTCAATGAAAGTGCTTTTCCCCAGTTTCTGCTTAGGGCTACTAGAAGAAGAAACAAATCATAGAGACAAAACTGAGAACTCCTTTATTTTGTCAAGTTTCAAAGAGCTACTACAAACCATGTTGGATTTAGAGTTCCAAATTCATCTATCTATATAGGAGCGAACAGAGGGAAACCTAAAAATAAAAACTGCTACTGTAAACGAACGCTTCAACCTAGAAGAACAAAATTTGGTGAGCCAAGTGTGATTTGTGTACTGATCATTACGACCAGGTATCATCAAGATTGGGTTAAAAAATATTTGCTGGTATTTCGGAAACTCGTTATTTCTTAGAAGCTTGGCAACCCCTTTCAATGAAAGTGCTGTTCTACAGTTTGTGCCTAGGGCTACATGGAGAGGAAACAAACCATAGAGACAAAACTGAGAACTCCTTTATTTTGTTAATTTTCAAAGAGCTACTACAAACCATATTGGATTTAGAGTTCCAAATTCATCTGCCTATATGGGAAAGAACAGAGTGAAACCTAAAAATAAAAACTGCTTCTATAAAAGAACGCTTCAACCTAGAAGAACACAATTTGGTGAGCCAAGTGGCATTTGTGTACTGATCATTACCACCGCGTATCATGAAGATTGGGTGAAAAAATATTTGCTGGTATTTCGGAAACTCGTTATTTCTTAGAAGCTTGGCAACCCCTCTCAATGAATGTGCTTTTCCCCAGTCTGTGCCTAGGGCTATTTGAAGAGGAAACAAACCATAGAGACAAAACTGAGAACTTTTTTCTTTTGTCAAGTTTCAAAGAGCTACTACAAACCATGTTGGATTTAGAGTTCCAAATTCATCTATCTATATAGGAGAGAACAGAGGGAAACCTAAAAATAAAAACTGCTACTGTAAACAAACGCTTCAACCTAGAAGAGCAAGATTTGGTGAGCCAAGTGGGATTTGTGTACTTGTCATTACCACCGAGTATCATCAAGATTGGGTGAAAAAATATTTGCTGGTATTTCGGCAACCCGTAATTTCTTGGGAGCTTGGCAAACCCTTTCAATGAAAGTGCTTTTCCACAGTCTCTGCTTAGGGCTATTTAAAGAAGAAACAAATCATAGAGACAAAACTGCGAACTCCTTTATTTTGTCATGTTTCAAAGAGCTACTACAAACCATGTTGGATTTAGAGTTCCAAATTCAGCTATCTATATAGGAGAGAGCAGAAGGAAACCTAAAAATATAAACTGCTACTCTAAAGGAACGCTTCAACCTAGAAGAACAAAATTTGGTGAGCCAAGTGGGATTTGTGTACTTGTCCTTACCACCAAGTATCATCAGGATTGGGTGAAAAAATATTTGCTGGTATTTCGGAAACTCGTTATTTCTTAGAAGCTTGGGAAACCCTCTCAATGAAAGTGCTTTTCCACAGTCCGTGCCTAGGGCTACTTGAAGAGGAAACAAACCATAAAGACAAAACTGAGAACTCATTTATTTTATGAAGTTTCAAAGAGGTACTACAAACCATGTTGGATTTAGAGTTCCAAATTCATCTACCTATATAGGAGAGAACTGAGTGAAACCTAAAAATAAAAACTGCTACTGTAAACGAACGCTTCAACCTCGAAGAACAAACTTTGGTGAGCCAAGTGGGATTTGTGTACTTGTCATTACCACCAGTATCATCAAGATTGGGTGAAAAAATATTTGCTGGTATTTTGGAAACTCGTTATTTCTTAGAAGCTTGAAAACAACTCTCAATGAAAGTGCTTTTCCACAGTCTGTGCCTAGGGCTACTTGAAGGGGAAACAAAACATAGAGACAAAACTGAGAACATTTTTATTTTGTCAAGTTTCTAAGAGCTACTACAAACCATGTTGGATTTAGAGTTCCAAATTCATCTATCTATATAGGAGAGAACAGAGGGACACCTAAAAATAAAAAATGCTACTGTAAACAAACGCTTCAACCTAGAAGAACACAATTTGGTGAGCCAAGTGGGATTTGTGTACTGATCATTACTACCAGGTATCATCAAGATTGCATGAAAAAATATTTGCTGGTATTTCAGAAACACCTTATTTCTTTGAAGCTTGGCAATCCCTCTCAATGAATGTGCTTTTCCCCTGTCGGTGCCTAGGGCTATTTGAAGAGGAAACAAACCATAGAGACAAAACTGAGAACATTTTTATTTTGTCAAGTTTCAAAGAGCTACTACAAACCATGTTGGATTTAGATTTAAAATTCATCTATCTATATAGGAGAGAACAGAGGGAAACCTAAAAATAAAACCTGCTCTTGTAAACGAGCGCTTCAACCTAGAGGAGCAAAATTTGGTGAGCCAAGAGGGATTAGTGTACTTGTAATTACCACTAAGTATCATCAAGATTGGGTGAAAGAATATTTTCCGGTATTTCGGAAACCCGTAATTTTTTGGGAGCTTGGGAGAGCCTTTCAATGAAAGTGCATTTCCACAGTCTCTGCTTAGGGCTACTTGAAGAGGACAAATCATAGAGACAAAACTGAGAACTCCTTTATATTGTCAAGTTTCAAAGAGCTACTACAAACCATGTTGGATTTAGAGTTCCAAATTCATCTATCTATATAGGAGAGAGCAGAGGGACACCTAAAAATATAAACTGCTACTGTAAACGAACGCTTTAACCTAGAACAACAAAATTTGGTGAGCCAAGTGGGATTTGTGTACTTGTCATTACCACCAAGTATCATCAAGATTGGGTGAAAAAATATTTGCTGGTATTTCGGAAACTCGTTATTTCTTAGAAGCCTGGCAACCCCTCTCAATGAAAGTGCTTTTCCAGAGTCTCTGCCTAGTGCTACTTGAAGAGGAAACAAAACATAGAGACAAAACTGAGAACTTCTTCATTTTGTCAAGTTTCAAAGAGATATTAAAATCCATGTTGTATTTGAGTTCCAAATTCATCTATCTATATAAAAAAGAACAGAGTGAAACCTAAAAATTAAAACTGCTACTGTAAACGAACGCTTTAACCTAGAAGAAAAGAATGTGGTGAGCCAAGTGGGATTTGTGTACTGATCATTACCACCACGTATCATCAAGATTGGGTGAAAAAATATTTGCTGGTATTTCGGAAACTCGTTATTTCTTAGAAGCTTGGAAACCCTCTCAATGAAAGTGCTTTTCCACAGTCCGTGCCTAGGGCTACTTGAAGAGGAAACAAACCATAGAGACAAAACTGAGAACTCCTTTATTTTGTCAAGTTTCAAAGAGCTACTACAAACCCTGTTGGATTTAGAGTTCCAAATTCATCTATCTATATAGGAGAGAACAGAGGGACACATTAAAATATAAACTGCAACTGTAAACGAACGCTTCAACCTAGAAGAACCAAATTTGGTGAGTCAAGTGGGATTTGTGTACTGATCATTACCACCAAGTATCATCAATATTGGGTGAAAAAATATTTGCTGGTATTTCGAAAACTTATTATTTCTTTAAAGCTTGGCAACCCCTCTCAATGAAAGTGCTTTTCCACAGTCTGTGCCTAGGGCTTGAAAAAGAAACAAACCATAGGGACAAAACTGAGAACTATTTTATTTTGTCAAGTTTCAAAGAGATACTACAAACCATGTTGCATTAATAGTTCCAAATTCATCTATCTATATAAGAGAACAAAATGAAACCTAAAAATATAAACTGCAACTGTAAACGAACGCTTCAACCTCGAAGAACAAAATTTGGTGAGCCAAGTGGTATTTGTGTACTGATCATTACCACCAAGTATCATCAAGATTGGGTGAAAAAATATTTCCTGCTATTTCGGAAACTCGTTATTTCTTAGAAGCTTGTGAAACCCTTCAATGAAAGTGCTTTTCCACAGTCTGTGCCAAGGGCTACTTGAAGAGGAAAGAAACCATGGAGACAAAACTCAAAACTCCTTTATTTTATGAAGCTTCAAAGAGGTACTACAAACCATGTTGGATTTAGAGTTCCAAATTCATCTATCTATATAGGAGAGAACTGAGTGAAACCTAAAATAAAAACTGCTACTGTAAACGAACGCTTCAACTTCGAAGAACAAAATTAGGTGAGCCAAGTGGGATTTGTGTACGTCATTAACACCAAGTATCATCAGATTGGGTGAAACAATGTTTGCTGGTAATTCGGAAACTCGTAATTTCTTGGAAGCTTGGCAACCCCTCTCAATGAAAGTGCTTTTCCTCTCTTTCTGTTTAAGGCTACTTGAAGAGGAAACAAATCATAGAGACAAAACTGAGAACTCCTTTATTTTGTCTAGTTTCAAAAAGCTACTACAAACCATGTTGGATTTAGAGTTCCAAATTAATATATCTATATAGGAGAGAACAGAGGGACACGTAAAAATATAAACTGCTAATGTAAACGAACGCTTCAACCTAGAAGAACCAAATTTGTTGAGTCAAGTGGGATTTGTGTACTGATCATTACCACCAAGTATCATCAAGATTGGGTGAAAAAAATATTTGCTGGTATTTTGGAAACTCGTTATTTCTTGGAGGCTTGGGATACCCTCTCAATGAAAGTTCTTTTCCACAGTCTGTGCCTAGGGCTACTTGAAGAGGAAACAAACCATACAGACAAAACTGAGAAATCCTTTATTTTGTCAAGTTTCAAAGAGCTACTACAAACGAAGTTGAATTTAGAGTTCCAAATTCATCTATCTATATAGGAGAGAACAGAGGGACACCTAAAAATATAAACTGCTACTGTAAACGAACGCTTCAACCTAAATGAACAAAATCGGGTGAGTCAAGTGGGATTTGTGTACTGATCATTACCACCAAGTATCATCAAGATTGGGTGAAAAAATATATGCTGGTATTTTGGAAACTCGTTATTACTTAGAAGCTTGGCAACCCCTCTCAATGAAAGTGCTTTTCCAAAATCTGTGCCTAGGGCTACTTGAGGAGGAAACAAACCATAGAGACAAAACTGAGAACTCCTTTATTTTCTCAAGTTTCAAAGAGCTACTACAAACCATGTTGGATTTAGAGTTCCAAATTCATCTATCTATGTAGAAGAGAACAGAGTGAAACGTAAATATAAAAACTGCTACTGTGAGACGAACGCTTCAACCTGGAAGAACAAAATTTGGTGAGCCAAGTGGGATTGGTGTGCTGATCATTACTCCCAAGTATCATCAAGATTGTGTGAAAAAATATTTGCTGGTATTTTGGAAACTCGTTATTTCTTAGAAGCCTGGGAAACCCTCTCAATGGACGTGATTTTCCTCAGTCTGTGCCTAGGGCTACTTGAAGAGGAAACAAACCATAGAGACAAAACTGAGAACTCCTTTATTTTATGAAGTTTCAAAGAGCTACTACAAACCATGTTGGATTTAGTGTTCCAAATTCATCTATCTATATAGGAGAGAACAGAATGAAACCTAAAAATAAAAACTGCTTCTGTAAAGGAACGCTTCACCCTAGAAGAACAAAATTTGGTGAGCCAAGTGGGATTTGTGTACTTGTCATTACCAACACGTATCGTCAAGATTGGGTTACAAAGTATTTGCTGGTATTTCGGAAACTCGTAATTTCTTGGAAGCTTGGCAACTCCTTTCAATGAAAGTGCTTTTCCACAGTCTCTGCTTAGGGCTAATTGAAGAGGAAACAAATCATAGAGACAAAACTGAGAACTACTTTTTTTGTCAAGTTTCAAAGCGCTACTACAAACCATGCTGGATTTAGAGTTCCAAATTCATCTATCTATATATGAGAGAACAGAGGGACACCTAAAAATATAAACTGCTACTGTAAACGAACGCTTCAACCTAGAAGAACACAATTGGTTAGTGAAGTAAGATTTGTGTAATGATCATTACCACCAAGTATCATCGAGACTGGGTGAAAAAATATTTGCTGGTATTTCGGAAACACGTTATTTCTTAGAAGCTTGGCAACCCCTCTCAATGAAAGTGCTTTTGCACAGTCTGTGCCTAGGGCTACTTGAAGAAGAAACAAACCATAGAGACAAAACTGAGAAGTATTTTATTTTGTCAAGTTTCAGAGAGCTACTGCGAACCATGTTGGATTTAGAGTTCCAAATTCATCTCTCTATATAGGCTAGAACAGAGTGAAACCAAAAAATAAAAACTGCTATTGTAGACGAAAGATTCAACCTAGAAGAACAAAATTTGGTGAGCCAAGTGTGATTTGTGTAATTGTCATTACCACAAAGTATCATCAAGATTGGGTGAACAAATATTTGCTGGTATTTCGGAAACTCGTAATTTCTTGGAAGCTTGGCAACCCCTTTCAATGAAAGTGCTTTTCCACAGTCTCTGCTTAGGGCTACTTGAAGAGGAATCAAATCATAGACACAAAACTGAGAACTCGTTTATTTTGTCAAGTTTCAAAGAGCTACTACAAACCATGTTGGATTTAGATTTCCAAATTCATCTATCTATATAGAAGAAAACAGAGTGAAACCTAAATATAAAAACTACTAATGTAGATGAACGATGCAACCTAGAAGAACAAAATTTGGTGAGCCAAGTGAAACTGGTGTACTGATCATTACCCCCAAGTATCAACAAGATTGGGTGAAAAAATATTTGCTGGTATTTCGGAAACTCGTTATTTCTTAGACGCTTGGCAACCCCTCTCAATGAAAGTGCTTTTCCACAGTCTGTGCCTAGGGCTACTTGAAGAGGAAACAAACCATAGAGACAAAACTGAGAACTCCTTTATTTTGTCAAGTTACAAAGAGCTACTACAAACCAAGTTGGATTTAGAGTTGCAAATTCATCCATCTATATCGAAGAGAACAGAGTGAAACCTAAATATAAAAACAGCTACTGTAGACGAACGCTTCAACCTAGAAGAACACAATTTGGTGAGCCCAGTGGGATTGGTGTACTGATCATTACCCTCAAGTATCATCAAGATTGGGTGAAAAAATATTGCTGGTATTTCGGAAACTCGTTATTTCTTAGAAGCTTGGCAACCCATCTCAATGAAAGTGCTTTTCCACAGTCTGTGCCTAGGGCTACTTGAAGAGGAAACAAACCATACGGACAAAACAGAGAACTCCTTTATTTTGTCATGTTTCAAAGAGGTAATACAAACCATGTTGGATTTAGAGTTCCAAATTCATCTATCTATATAGGATAGAACAGAGTGAAACGTACATATAAAAACTGCTGCTGTAGACGAACGCTTCAACCTAGAAGAACACAATTTGGTGAGCCAAGTGGTATTTGTGTACCGATCATTATCACCACGTATCATCAAGATTGGGTGAAAAAATATTTGCTGGTATTTCGGAAACTCGTAATTCATTTGAAGCTTGGCAACCCCTTTCAATGAAAGTGCTTTTCCACAGACTCCGCTTAGGGGTACTTGAAGAGGAAACAAATCATAGAGACAAAACTGAGAACTCCTTTATTTTGTCAAGTTTCAAAGAGCTACTAGAAACCATTTTGCATTTAGAGTTCCAAATTCATCTATCTATATAGGAGCGAAGAGAGGGAAACCTAAAAATATAAACTGCTACTGTAAACGAACGCTTCAACATAGAAGAACAAAATTTGGTGAGCCAAGTGGGATTTGTGTACCAATCATTACCACTCATTATCATAAAGTTTGGGTGAAAAAATATTTGCTGGTATTTCGGAAACTCGTTATTTCTTAGAAGCTTGGCAACCCCTCTCAATGAAAGTGCTTTTCACACTCTGTGCCTAGGGCTACTTGAAGAGGAAACAAACCATAGAGACAAAACTGAGATCTACTTGATTTTATCAAGTTTCAAAGAGTTACTACAAACCATGTTGGATTTAGAGTTCCAAATTCATCTATCTATATAGGAGAGAACAGAGTGAAACCTAAATATAAAAACTGCTACTGTAGAGGAACGCTTAAACCTAGAAGAACAGAATTTGGTGAGCCAAGTGGGATTTGTCTCCTGATCATTACCACCAAGTATCATCAAGATTGGGTGAAAAAACTAAGAAGAAACTCGTTATTTCTAAGAAGCTTGGCATCCCCTCTCAATTAAAGTGATTTTCCACAGTCTGTGCCTAGGGCTACTTGAACAGGAAACAAACCATAGAGACAAAACTGAGAACTACTTTATTTTGTCAAGTTTCAAAGAGCTACTACAAAAGACGTTGGATTTAGAGTTCCAAATTCATCTATCAATATAGGAGAGAACAGAGTGAAACCTAAATATAAAAACTGCTACTGTAGATGAAAGCTTCAACCTAGAAGAACAGAATTTGGTGAGATAAGTGAAATTTGTGTCCTGATCATTACCACCAATATCATCAAGATTGGGTGAAAAAATATTTGCTGGTACTTCAGAAACTCTTTATTCCTTAGAAGCTTGGCAACCCCTCTCAATGAAAGTGGTTTTCCACAGTCTGTAACTAGGGCTACTTAAAGAGGAAAAAAATCATAGAGCCAAAACTGAGAACTAATTTATTTTGTCAAGTTTCAAAGAGCTACTACAAAACATGTTGGATTGAGAGTTCCAAATTCATCTATCTATATAGGAGAGAACAGAGGGAAACCTGAATGTAAAAACTGCTACTGTAGACGAACGCTTAAACCTATAAGAACTAAATTTGGTGAGCCATGTGGGATTTGTGTACTGATAATTACCACCACGTATCATCAAGATTGCGTGAAAAAATATTTGCTGGTATTTCAGAAACTCGTTATTTCTTGGAAGTTTGGCAACCCCTCTCAATGAAAGTGCTTTTCCACAGTCTGTGCCTAGGGCTACTTGAAGAAGAAACAAACCATAGAGACAAAACTGAGAAGTATTTTATTTTGTCAAGTTTCAGAGAGCTACTGCGAACCATGTTGGATTTAGAGTTCCAAATTCATCTCTCTATATAGGATAGAACATAGTGAAACCTAAAAATAAAAACTGCTACTGTAGACGAAAGATTCAACCCTGAAGAACAAAGTTTGGTGAGCCAAGTGTGATTTGTATAATTGTCATTACCACAAAGTATCATCAAGATTGGGTGAAAAAATATTTGCTGGTATTTTGGAAACTCGTAATTTCTTGGAAGCTTGGCAACCCCTTTCAATTAAAGTGCTTTTCCACAGTCTCTGCTTAGGGCTACTTGAAGAGGAATCAAATCATAGACACAAAACTGAGAACTCCTTTATTTTATGAAGTTTCAAAGAGCTACTACAAACCATGTTGGATTTAGAGTTCCAAATTCATCTATCTATATAGGAGAGAACAGAGTGAAACCTAAAAATAAAAACCGCTACTGTAAACGAACGCTTCAACCTAGAAGAACACAATTTGGTGAGCCAAGTGGCATTTGGGTAGTGATCATTACCACCACGTATCATCAAGATTGGGTGAAAAAATATTTCCTGTTATTTCGGAATCTCGTTATTTTTTAGAAGCTTGGAAACCTCTCTCAATGAAAGTGCTTTTCCAAAGTCTGTGCCTAGGGCTACTTGAATAGGAAACAAACCATAGAGACAAAAGTGAGAACTCTTTTATTTTGTCAAGTTTCAAAAAGCTTCTACAAACCATGTTGGATTTAGAGTTCCAAATTCATCTATCTATATAGTAGAGAACAGAGGGAAAGCTAAAAATAAAAACTGCTACTGTAAACGAACGCTTCAACCTAGAAGAACAAAATTTGGTGAGTAAAGTGGGATTTGTGTACCGATCATTACCACCACGTATCATCAAGATTGGGTGAAAAAATATTTGCTGGTATTTTGGAAACTCGTAATTTCTTGGTAGCTTGGCAACCCCTTATAATGAAAGTGATTTTCCACACTCTCTGCTTAGGGCTACTTGAAGAAAAAAAAAATAGAGACAAAACTGAGAACTACTTTTTTTGTCAAGTTTCTAAGAGCTACTACAAACCATGTTGGATTTAGAGTTCCAAATTCATGTACCTATATAGGAGAGCAGAGGGAAACCTAAATATAAAAACTTCTACTGTAGACGAACGCTTCAACCTGGAAGAACAGAATTTGGTGAGCGAAGTGGGATTTGTGTCCTGATCATTAACACCAAGTATCATCAAGAATGGGTAAAAAAATATTTGCTGGTATTTCGGAAACTCGTTATTTCTTAGAAGCTTGGCATCGCCTCTCAATTAAAGTGCTTTTCACAGTCTCTGGCTAGGGCTACTTGAAGAGGAAACAAACCGTTGAGACAAAACTGAGAAGTACTTTATTTAGTCAAGTTTCAAAGAGATTCTACAAACCATGTTTGATTTAGAGTTCCAAATTCATCTATCTATATAGGAGAGAACAGAGGGAAACCTAAATATAAAAACGACTACTGTAGACGAACGCTTCAAACCAGAAGAACAAAATTTGGTGAGCCAAGTGGTATTTGTGTACCGATCATTATCACCACGTATCATCAAGATTGGGTGAAAAAATATTTGCTGGTATTTCGGAAACTCGTAATTCATTTGAAGCTTGGCAACCCCTTTCAATGAAAGTGCTTTTCCACAGACTCCGCTTAGGGGTACTTGAAGAGGAAACAAATCATAGAGACAAAACTGAGAACTCCTTTATTTTGTCAAGTTTCAAAGAGCTACTAGAAACCATGTTGCATTTAGAGTTCCAAATTCATCTATCTATATAGGAGCGAAGAGAGGGAAACCTAAAAATATAAACTGCTACTGTAAACGAACGCTTCAACATAGAAGAACAAAATTTGGTGAGCCAAGTGGGATTTGTGTACCAATCATTACCACCAAGTATCATCCAGTTGGGTGAAAAAATATTTGCTGGTATTACGGAAACTCGTAATTTCTGGGAAGCTTGGCAACCCCTTTCAATGAAAGTGCATTTCCACAGTCTCTGCTTAAGGCTACTTGAAGAGGAAACAAACCATAGAGACAAAACTGAGAACTACTTTATTTTGTCAAGTTTCAAAGAACTACTACAAACCATGTTGGATTTAGAGTTCCAAATTCATCTATCTATATAGGAGAGAACAGAGTGAAACCTAAATATAAAAACTGCTACTGTAGAAGAACGCTTAAACCTACAAGAACAAAATTTGGTGAGCCAAGTGGGATTTGTGTACTTCTAATTACCACCAAGTATCATCAAGTTTGGGTGAAAGAATATATGCTGGTATTTCGGAAACTCGTAATTTCTTGGAAGTTGGCAACCCCTTTCAATTAAAGTGCTTATATACAGTTTCTGCTTAGGGCTACTTAAGGAGGAAACAAACCATAGAGACAAAACTGAAAACTACTTTTTTTTTGTCAAGTTTCAAAAAGCGACTACAAACCATGTTGGATTTAGAGTTCCAAATTCATCTATCTATATAGGAGAGAACAGAGGGAAACCTAAATATAAAAATGACTACTGTAGACGAACGCTTCAACCTAGAAGAACAAAATTTGGTGAGCCAAGTGGGATTTGTGTACCGATCATTACCAACAAGTATCATCCAGATTGGGTGAAAAAATATTTGCTGGTATTTCGGAAACTCGTTATTTCTTAGAAGCTTGACAACCCCTCTCAATGAAAGTGCTTTTCCACCCTCTGTGCCTAGGGCTACTTGAAGAGGAAACAAACCATATAGAAAAAACTGAGAACTCCTTTATTTTGTCAAGTTTCAAAGAACTACTACAAACCGTGTTGGATATAGAGTTCCAAATTCACCTATCTATATAGGAGAGAACAGAGTGAAACCAAGAATAAAAACTGCACCTGTAAACGAACGCTTCCACCTAGAAAAACAAAGTTTGGTGATCCAAGTGGGATTTGTGTACTTGTCATTACCACCACGTATCATCAAGATTGGGTGAAAAAATATTTGCTGGTATTTTGGAAACTCGTTATTTCTTAGAAGCTTGACAACCCCTCTCTCTCAATGAAAGTGCTTTTCCACCCTCTGTGCCTAGGGCTACTTGAAGAGGAAACAAACCATAGAGACAAAACTGAGAACTACTTTATTTTGTCAAGTTTCAAAGAACTACTACAAACCATGTTGGATTTAGAGTTCCAAATTCATCCATCTATATAGGAGAGAATAGAGTGAAACCTAAATATGAAAACTGCTACTGTAGACGAACGCTTCAACCTAGAAGAACAAAATTTGGTGAGCCAATTGGGATTTGTGTACTTGTCATTACCAGCAAGTATCATCAGGATTGGGTGAAAAAACATATGCTGGTATTCGGAAACTCGTAATTTCATGGAAGCTTGGAAACCCCTTTCAATAAAAGTGCTTTTCCACAGTCTCTGCTTAGGTCTACTTGAAGAGGAAACAAATTATAGAAAAACCTGAGAATTCCTTTATTTTGTCAAGTTTCAAAGAGCTACTACAATCCATGTTGGATTTAGAGTTCCAAATTCATCTATCTACATAGGAGAGAACAGAGTGAAACCTAAACTTAAAAACTGCTACTGTAGACGAACGCTTCAACCTAGAAGAACAACATTTGGTGAGCCATGTAGGATTTGTGTACCGATCATTACCACCACGTATCATCCAGATTGGGTGAAAAAATATTTGCTGGTATTTCGGAAACTCGTAATTTCTTGGATGCTTGGCAACCCCTATCAATGAAAGTGCTTTTCCACAGTCTCTGGTTAGGGCTACTTGAAGAGGAATCAAACCATAGAGACAAAACTGATAACTCCTTTATGTCGTCAAGTATCAAAGAGCGACTACAAACCATGTTGGATTTAGAGTTCCAAATTCATCTATCTATATAGGACAGAACAGAGGGAAAAATAAATATCAAAACTGCTACTGTAGACGAACGCTTCAACCTAAAAGAACAAAATGGTGAGCCAAATGGGATTTGTGTACTGATCATTACCCCCAAGTATCATCAAGGTTGGGTGAAAACATAATTGTAGGTATTTCGGAAAGTCGTTATTTCTTAGAAGCTTGGCAACCCCTCTCAATGAATCTGCTTTTCCACAGTCTGTGCCTAGGGCTACTTGAAGAGGAAACAAACCATAGAGACAAAACTGAGAACTCCTTTATTTTTCAAGTTTCAAAGAGCTACTACAAACCATGTTGGATTTAGAGTTCCAAATTCATCTATCTATATAGGAGAGAACAGAGTGAAACCAAATTTAAAAACTGCTACTGTAGACGAACGCTTAAACCTCGAAGAACAGAATTTGGTGAGCCAAGTGGGAATTGTGTCCTGATCATTACCACTCATTATCATAAAGTTTGGGTGAAAAAATATTTGCTGGTATTTCGGAAACTCGTTATTTCTTAGAAGCTTGGCAACCCCTCTCAATGAAAGTGCTTTTCACACTCTGTGCCTAGGGCTACTTGAAGAGGAAACAAACCATAGAGACAAAACTGAGATCTACTTGATTTTATCAAGTTTCAAAGAGTTACTACAAACCATGTTGGATTTAGAGTTCCAAATTCATCTATCTATATAGGAGAGAACAGAGTGAAACCTAAATATAAAAACTGCTACTGTAGAGGAACGCTTAAACCTAGAAGAACAGAATTTGGTGAGCCAAGTGGGATTTGTCTCCTGATCATTACCACCAAGTATCATCAAGATTGGGTGAAAGAATATTTGCTGGTATTTCAGAAACTCGTTATTTCTAAGAAGCTTGGCATCCCCTCTCAATTAAAGTGATTTTCCACAGTCTGTGCCTAGGGCTACTTGAACAGGAAACAAACCATAGAGACAAAACTGAGAACTACTTTATTTTGTCAAGTTTCAAAGAGCTACTACAAAAGACGTTGGATTTAGAGTTCCAAATTCATCTATCAATATAGGAGAGAACAGAGTGAAACCTAAATATAAAAACTGCTACTGTAGATGAAAGCTTCAACCTATAAGAACAGAATTTGGTGAGATAAGTGAAATTTGTGTCCTGATCATTACCACCAATATCATCAAGATTGGGTGAAAAAATATTTGCTGGTACTTCAGAAACTCTTTATTTCTTAGAAGCTTGGCAACCCCTCTCAATGAAAGTGGTTTTCCACAGTCTGTGCCTAGGGCTACTTAAAGAGGAAAAAAATCATAGAGCCAAAACTGAGAACTAATTTATTTTGTCAAGTTTCAAAGAGCTACTACAAAACATGTTGGATTGAGAGTTCCAAATTCATCTATCTATATAGGAGAGAACAGAGGGAAACCTGAATGTAAAAACTGCTACTGTAGACGAACGCTTAAACCTATAAGAACTAAATTTGGTGAGCCATGTGGGATTTGTGTACTGATCATTACCACCACGTATCATCAAGATTGCGTGAAAAAATATTTGCTGGTATTTCAGAAACTCGTTATTTCTTGGAAGCTTGGCAACCCCTTTCAATGAAAGTGCTTTTCCACAGACTGTACCTAGGGCTACTTGAAGAGGAAACAAACCATAGAGACAAAACTGAGAACTCCTTTATTTTGTCAAGTTTCAAACTTGACAAACCATGTTGGATTTAGAGTTCCAAATTCATCTATCTATATAGAAGAGAACAGAGTGAAACCTAAATATAAAAACTGCAACTGTAGAAGAACGCTTCAAACTAGAAGAACAAAATTTTGTGAGCCAAGTGGGATTTGTGTACTTGTCATTACCACCATGTATCATCAAGATTGGGTGAAAAAAATTTTGCTGGTATTTCGGAAAATCGTAATTTCTTGGAAGCTTGGCAACACCTTTCAATGAAAGTGCTTTCCACAGTCTCTGCTTATGGCTTCTTGACGAGGAAACAAACCATAGAGACAAAACTGAGAACTACTTTTTTTTGCCAAGTTTCAAAGTGCTTCTACAAACCATGTTGGATTTAGAGTTCCAAATTCATTTATCTCTATAGGAGATAACAGAGGGAAACCTAAATATAAAAACTGCTAATGTAGAAGAACGCTTCAACCTAGAAGAACAAAAATTGGTGAGCCAGGTGGGATTTGTGAACTGATCATTACCACCAAGTATCATCAAGATTTTGTGAAAAAATATTTGCTGGTATTTCAGAAACTACTTGTTTCTTAGAAGCTTGGCACCCCTCTTAATGAAGTGCTTTTCCACAGTCTGTGCCTAGGGCTACTTGAAGAGGAAACAAACCATAGAGACAAAACTGAGATCTCCTTTATTTTGTCACGTTTCAAAGAGCTACTAAAAACCATGTTGGATTAAGTGTTTTAAATTCATCTATATATCTAGGAGAGAACAGTGTGAAACCTAAAATTAAAACTGCTACTGTAAATGAACGCTTCAACCTAGAAAAACAAAATTTGGTGACCCAAGTGGGATTTGTGTACTGATCATTACCACCAAGTATCATCAAGATTCGGTGAAAAAATATTTGCTGGTATTTGGGAAACTCGTTATTTCTTAGAAGCTTGGCAACCCCTCTCAATGAAAGTGCTTTTCCACTGTCTGTGCCTAGGGATACTTGAAGAAGAAACAAACCATAGAGACAAAACTGAGAACTACTTTATTTTGCCATGTTTCAAAGAGCTACTTCAAACCAGGTTGGATTTAGAGTTCCAAATTCACCGATCTATATAGGATTGAACAGAGTGAAACGTACATATAAAAACTGCTGCTGTAGACGAAAGCTTCAACCTAGAAGAACACAATTTGGTGAGCCAAGTGGGATTTGTGTACTGATCATTACCACCAAGTGTCATCAAGATTGGGTGAAAAAATATTTGCTGGTATTTCGGAAACTCGTTATTTCTAGAAGCTTGGCAACCCCTCTCAATGAATGTGCTTTTCCACAGACTGTGCCTAGGGCTACTTGAAGAGGAAACAAACCATAGAGACAAAACTGAGAACACCTTTATTTTGTCAAGTTTCAAAGAGCTACTACAAACCATGTTGGATTTAGAGTTCCAAATTCATCTATCTATATAGGATAGAACAGAGGGACACGTAAAAATATAAACTGCTACTGTAAACGAACGCTGCAAACTAGAAGAACAAAATTTGTTGAGCTAAGTGGGATTTGTGTACTTGTCATTACCACCACGTATCATCAAGATTGGGTGAAAAAATATTTGCTGGTATTTCGGAAACTCGTAATTTCTTGGAAGCTTGGCAACCCCTTTCAATGAAAGTGCTTTTCCCCAGTGTCTTCTTAGGGCTACTTGAAGAGGAAACAAACCATAGAGACAAAACTGAGAACTACTTTTTTTTTGTCAAGTTTCAAAGAGCTACTACAAACCATGTTGGATTTAGAGTTCCAAATTCATCTGTCTATATAGGAGAGAACAGAGAAAAACCCAAATACAAAAACTGCTACTTAGACGAATGCTTCAACCTAGAAGAACACAATTTGGTGAGCCAAGTGGGATTTGTGTACTGATCATTACCACGAAGTGTCATCAAGATTATGTGAAAAAATATTTGCTGGTATTTCGGAAAGTCGTTATTTCTAGATGCTTGGCAACCCCTCTCAATGAAAGTGCTTTTCCACAGTCTGTGCCTAGGGCTACTTGAAGAAGAAACAAACCATAGAGACAAAACTGAGAAGTATTTTATTTTGTCAAGTTTCAGAGAGCTACTGCGAACCATGTTGGATTTAGAGTTCCAAATTCATCTCTCTATATAGGATAGAACATAGTGAAACCTAAAAATAAAAACTGCTACTGTAGACGAAAGATTCAACCCTGAAGAACAAAGTTTGGTGAGCCAAGTGTGATTTGTGTAATTGTCATTACCACAAAGTATCATCAAGATTGGGTGAAAAAATATTTGCTGGTATTTTGGAAACTCGTAATTTCTTGGAAGCTTGGCAAACCCTTTCATTTAAAGTGCTTTTCCACAGTCTCTGCTTAGGGCTACTTGAAGAGGAATCAAATCATAGACACAAAACTGAGAACTACTTTATTTTGTCAAGTTTCAAAGAGCTACTACAAACCATGTTGGATTTAGAGATCCAAATTCATCTATCTATATAGAAGAAAACAGAGTGAAACCTAAATATAAAAACTACTAATGTAGACGAACGATTCAACCTAGAAGAACAAAATTTGGTGAGCCAAGTGAAACTGGTGTACTGATCATTACCCCCAAGTATCAACAAGATTGGGTGAAAAAATATTTGCTGGTATTTCGGAAACTCGTTATTTCTTAGAAGTTTGGCAACCCCTCTCAATGAAAGTGCTTTTCCACAGTCTGTGCCTAGGGCTACTTGAAGAGGAAACAAACCATAGAGACAGAACTGAGAACTCCTTTATTTTGTCAAGTTACAAAGAGCTACTACATACCAAGTTGGATTTAGAGTTCCAAATTCATCCATCTATATCAAAGAGAACAGAGTGAAACCTAAATATAAAAGCTGCTACTGTAGACGAACGCTTCAACCTAGAAGAACAAAATTTTGTGAGCCAAGTGGTATTTGTGTTCCGATCATTGCCCCCACGTATCATCAAGATTGGGTGAAAAAATATTTGCTGGTATTTCGGAAACTCGTAATTCATTTGAAGCTTGGCAACCCCTTTCAATGAAAGTGCTTTTCCACAGACTCTGCTTAGGGGTACTTGAAGAGGAAACAAACCATAGAGACAAAACTGAGAACTACTTTTTTTTGTCAAGATTCAAAGAGCTACTACACACCATGTTAGATTTAGAGTTCCAAATTCATCTATCTATATAGGAGAGAACAGAGAAAAACCCAAATATAAAAACTGCTACTTAGACGAACGCTTCAACATAGAAGAACAGAATTTGCTGAGATAAGTGGGATTTGTGTCCTGATCATAACCACCAAGTATCATCAAGATTGGGTGAAAAAAATTTTCTGGTACTTCGGAAACTCTTTATTTCTTAGAAGCTTGGCAACCCCTCTCAATGAAAGTGCTTTTCCACAGTCTGTGCCTAGGGCTACTTGAAGAGGAAACAAACCATAGAGACAAAACTAAGAAATACTTTATTTTTCAAGTTTCAAAGAGCTACTACAAACCATGTTGGATTAAGAGTTCCAAATTCATCTATCTATATAGGAGAGAACAGAGTGAAACCTAAATATAAAAACTGCTACTGTAGACGAACGCTTAAACCTCGAAGAACAGAATTTGGTGAGCCAAGTGGGAATTGTGTCCTGATCATTACCACTCATTATCATAAAGATTGGGTGAAAAAATATTTGCTGGTATTTCGGAAACTCATTATTTCTTAGAAGCTTGGCAACCCCTCTCAATGAAAGTGCTTTCCACAGTCTGTGCCTAGGGCTACTTGAAGAGGAAACAAACAATAGAGTCAAAACTGAGATCTACTTGATTTTGTCAAGTTTCAAAGAGTTACTACAAACCATGTTGGATTTAGAGTTCCAAATTCATCTATCAATATAGGAGAGAACAGAGTGAAACCTAAATATAAAAACTGCTACTGTAGAGGAACGCTTAAACCTAGAAGAACAGAAATTGGTGAGCCAAGTGGGATTTGTCTCCTGATCATTACCACCAAGTATCATCAAGATTGGGTGAAAAAATATTTGCTGGTATTTCGGAAACTCGTTATTTCTAAGAAGCTTGGCATCCCCTCTCAATTAAAGTGATTTTCCACAGTCTGTGCCTAGGGCTACTTGAACAGGAAACAAACCATAGAGACAAAACTGAGAACTTCTTTATTTTGTCCAGTTTCAAAGAGCCACTACAAAAGACGTTGGATTTAGAGTTCCAAATTCATCTATCAATATAGGAGAGAACAGAGTGAAACCTAAATATAAAAACTGCTACTGTAGACGAACGCTTAAACCTAGAAGAACAGAATTTGGTGAGATTAGTGGGATTTATGTCCTGATCATTCCCAACAAGTATCATCAAGATTGGGTGAAAAAATATTTGCTGGTATTTCGGAAACTCTTTATTTCTTAGAAGCTTGGCAACCCCTCTCAATGAAAGTGCTTTTCCACAGTCTGTGCCTGGGGATTCTTGAAGCGAAAAAAATCATAGAGACAAAACTGAGAACTACTTTATTTTGTCAAGTTTCAAAGAGCTACTACAAAACATGTTGGATTAGAGTTCCAAATTCTTCTATCTATATAATAGAGAACAGAGTGAAACCTAAAAATAAAAACTGCTACTGTAACCGAACGCTTTAACCTAGTAGAGCAAAATTTGGTGAGCCAAGTGGGATTTGTGTACTTGTCATTACCACTACGTATCGTCAAGATTGGGTGAAAAAATATTTGCTGGTATTTCGGAAACTCGTAATTTCTTGGAAGCTTGGCAACCCCTTTCAATGAAAGTGCTTTTCCACAGTGTCTGCTTAGGGCTACTTGAAAAGGAAACAAACCATAGAGACAAAACTGAGAACTCCTTTATTTTGCCAAGTTTCAAAGAGCCACTACAAACCATGTTGGATTTAGATTTCCAAATTCAACTATCTATATAGGAGAGAACAGAGTGAAACCTACATATGAAAACTGCTGCTGTAGACGAATGCTTCAACCTAGAAGAACACAATTTGGTGAGCCAAGTGGGATCTGTGTACTGATCCTTACCACCAAGTATCATCAGGATTGGGTGAAAAAATATTTGCTGATATTTCGGAAAGTCGTTATTTCTTAGAAGCTTGGCAACCCCTCTCAATGAAAGTGCTTTTCCACAGTCTGTGCCTAGGGCTATTTGAAGAGGAAACAAACCATAGAGACAAAACTGAGAACTCCTTATTTTGTCAAGTTTCAAAGAGCTACTACAAACCATGTTGGATTTAGAGTTCCAAATTCATGTATCTATATAGGAGAAAACAGAGTGAGACCTTAATATAAAAACTGCTACTGTAGACGAACGCTTAAACCTCGAAGAACAGAACTTGGTGAGCCAAGTGGGATTTGTTTCCTGATCATTACCACCCATTATCATAAAGATTGGGTGAAAAAATATTTGCTGGTATTTCGGAAACTCGTTATTTTTTAAAAGCTTTGCAACCCCTCTCAATGAAAGTGCTTTTCCACAGTCTGTGCCTAGGGCTACTTGAAGAGGAAACAACCCATAGAGACAAAACTGAGAACTCCTTTATTTTGTCACGTTTCAAAGAGTAACTACAAACCATGTTGGATTTAGAGTTCCAAATTCATCTATCTATATAGGAGAGAACAGAGAAAAACCTAAATATAAAAACTGATATGTAGACGAACGCTTCAACCTAGAAGAAGAAAATTTGGTGAGCCTAGTGGGATTTGTGTACTGATCATTACCACCAAGTATCATCAAGTTTGGGTGAAAAAATATTTGCTGGTATTTCGGAAACTCGTTATTTCTTAGAAGCTTGGCAACCCCTCTCAATGAAAGTGCTTTTCCACAGTCTGTGCCTAGGGCTACTTGAAGAGAAAACAAACCATAGCAACAAAACCGAGAACTCCTTTATTTTGTCAAGTTTCAAAGAGCTACTACAAAACATGTTGGATTTAGAGTTCCAAATTCCTCTATCTATATAGGAGAGAACAGAGTGAAACCTAAAAATAAAACTGCTACTGTAAACGAACGCTTCAACCTAGAACAAAATTTGGTGAGCCAAGTGGGATTTGTGTACTTGTCATTACCACCACGTATCATCAAGATTGGGTGAAATAATATTTGCTGGTATTTCGGAAACTCTTAATTTCTAGGAAGCTTGGCCACCCCTTTCAATGAAAGTCCTATTCCAGAGTCTCTGCTTAGGGATACTTGAAGAGGAAACAAACCATAGAGACAAAATTGCCAACTACGTTCTTTTGTCAAGTTTCAAAGAGCTACTACAAACCATGTTGGATTTAGAGTTCCAAATTCATCTATCTATATAGGAGAGAACAGAGAAAAACCTAAATATAAAAACTGATATGTAGAAAAAGAAGAGCAAAACAACAGCAAAAGAAGTAGAAGACAAGAAATAATTAAAATCAGAGCTGAAATTAATGAAATCGAAACGAAAGAAACAATTGAAAAAATTGACAAAACTAAAAGTTGGTTCTTTGAAAAAATAAATAAAATCGACAGACCCTTAGCCACGCTAACAAAGAGAAGAAGAGAGAGAACTCAAATTACCAGCATACGGGATGAAAAAGGCAATATCACAACAGACACTTCAGAAATACAGAAGATTATCAGAAATTATTTTGAATCCTTATACTCCAATAAAATAGAAGATAGTGAAGGCATCGATAAATTTCTTAAGTCATATGATTTGCCCAGATTGAGCCAGGAGGATATTGACAACCTAAACAGACCAATATCAATTGAGGAAATAGAAGATACCATCAAAAGACTACCAACTAAGAAAAGCCCAGGACCGGATGGGTATACAGCAGAGTTTTTCAAAACCTTTAAAGAGGAATTAACACCAATACTTTTCAAGCTATTTAAGGAAATAGAAAAAGAGGGAGAACTTCCAAATTCATTCTATGAGGCCAACATCACCCTGATTCCTAAACCAGACAAAGACACTTCAAAGAAAGAAAACTACAGACCAATATCTCTAATGAACCTAGATGCAAAAATCCTCAATAAACTTCTGGCGAACCGGATACAAAAACATATCAAAAAAATTGTGCACCATGATCAGGTAGGATTTATCCCTGGGATGCAAGGTTGGTTCAATATACGGAAATCAATAAATGTTATTCACCACATCAGCAGGCTTAAAAATAAGAACCATATGGTCATCTCGATAGATGCGGAAAAAGCATTCGACAAAGTACAGCATCCCTTTATGTTCAAAACTCTAGAAAAACTAGGGATAACAGGAACATACCTCAACATTGTAAAAGCAATCTATGCTAAGCCTCAGGCTAGCATCATTCTGAATGGAGAAAAACTGAAGGCGTTCCCTCTAAAATCTGGAACAAGACAGGGATGCCCTCTCTCACCACTTCTGTTCAACATAGTTCTCGAATCACTGGCCAGAGCAATTAGACAGACGAAAGAAATTAAAGGCATAAAAATAGGAAAAGAAGAACTCAAATTATCACAATTTTTCAGATGACATGATTCTATACCTAGCAGACCCAAAAGGGTCTACAAAGAAACTATTAGAGCTAATAAATGAATTCAGCAAAGTGGCAGGCTATAAGATCAACACGCATAAATCAAAGGCATTCCTGTATATCAGCAACAAATCCTCTGAAATGGAAATGAGGACAACCACCCCATTCACAGTATCCTCAAAGAAAATAAAATACTTGGGAATCAACCTAACAAAAGAGGTGAAAGACTTATACAATGAAAACTACAGAACCCTAAAGAGAGAAATAGAAGAAGATCTTAGAAGATGGAAAAATATACCCTGTTCATGGATAGGTAGAAGTAACATCATCAAAATGGCGATATTACCAAAAGTTCTCTATAGGTTTAATGCAATGCCAATCAAAATCCCAACGGCATTTCTTGTAGAAATAGAGAAAGCAATCATGAAATTCATATGGAAAAATAAAAGACCCAGAATAGCAAAAACAATTCTAAGCAGGAAATGTGAATCAGGCGGTATAGCTATACCAGACTTCAAACTATACTACAGAGCAATAGTAACAAAAACAGCATGGTACTGGTACCAAAACAGGCAGGTGGACCAATGGTACAGAATAGAGGACACAGAAACCAATCCACAAAACTACAACTATCTTATATTTGATAAAGGGGCTAAAAGCATGAAATGGAAGAAGGATAGCATCTTCAACAAATGGTGTTGGGAAAACTGGAAATCCATATGCAACAAAATGAAACTGAATCCCTTTCTCTCGCCATGCACAAAAGTTAACTCAAAGTGGATCAAGGAACTTGATATCAAATCAGAGACATGGCGTCTGATAGAAGAAAAAGTTGGCTATGATCTACATACTGTAGGGTCGGGCTCCAAATTCCTCAATAGGACACCCATAGCACAACAGTTAATAACTAGAATCAACAAATGGGACTTACTAAAACTAAAAAGTTTTTTCTCAGCAAAAGAAACAATAAGAGAGGTGAATAGGGAGTCTACGTCCTGGGAACAAATCTTTACTCCTCACACTTCAGACAGAGCCCTAATATCCAGAATATACAAAGAACTAAAAAAATTAGACAATGAGATAACGAATAACCCAATCAACAAATGGGCCAAGGACCTGAACAGAAATTTCTCAGAGGAGGACATACAATCAATCAACAAGTATATGAAAAAATGCTCACCATCTCTAGCAGTCAGAGAAATGCAAATCAAAACCACCCTAAGATACCATCTCACTCCAGTAAGATTGGCAGCCATTAGGAAGTCAAACAGCAACAAGTGCTGGCGAGGATGTGGAGAAAAGGGTACTCTTGTACATTGCTGGTGGGACTGCAAATTGGTGCGGCCAATTTGGAAAGCAGTATGGAGATTTCTTGGAAAGCTCGGAATGGAACCACCATTTGATCCAGCTATTCCACTACTCGGTCTATTCCCTAAAGACCTAAAAAGAGCACACTATAGGGACACTGCTACATCCATGTTCATAGCAGCACAATTCACAATAGCAAGACTGTGGAACCAACCTAGATGCCCTTCAATAGACGAATGGATAAAAAAAATGTGGCATTTATACACAATGGAGTATTACTCTGCATTAAGAAATGACAAAATCATAGAATTTGGAGGGAAATGGATGGCATTAGAGCAGATTATGCTAAGTGAAGCTAGCCAATCCCTTAAAAACAAATGCCAAATGTCTTCTTTGATATAAGGAGAGTTACTAAGAACAGAGTAGGGAAGAAGAGCATGAGAAGAAGATTAACATTAAACAGGGATGAGAGGTGGGAGGGAAAGGGAGAGAGAAGGGAAATTGCATGTAAATGGAAGGAGACCCTCAGGGGTATACAAAATTACATACAAGAGGAAGTGAGGGGAAAGGAGGGAAAATATAAGGGGGAGAAATGAATTACAGTAGAGGGGGTAGAGAGAGAAGAGGGGAGGGGAGGGGGGAGGGGGGATAGCGGAGGATGGGAAAGGCAGCAGAATACAACAGACTCCAGAATGGCAATATGTAAATCAATGTGCAACTGATGTGATTCTGCAATCTGTATATGGGGTAAAAATGGGAGTTCATATCCCACTTGAATCAAAGTGTGAATTATGATATATCAAAAACTATGTAATGTTTTGAACAACCTACAATAAAAATTAATTAAAAAAAAAAACTGATATGTAGACGAACGCTTCAACCTAGAAGAAGAAAATTTGGTGAGCCTAGTGGGATTTGTGTACTGATCATTACCACCAA
>NW_027517443.1:0-43641 GCF_048772815.1 Callospermophilus lateralis
GATCATTAGCACCAAGTATCATCAAGTTTGGGTGAAAAAATATTTGCTGGTATTTCGGAAACTCGTAATTTCTTAGAAGCTTGGCAACCCCTCTCAATGAAAGTGCTTTTCCACAGTCTGTGCCTGGGGCTACTTGAAGAGGAAACAAACCATAGAGACAAAACTGAGAACTCCTTTATTTTGTCAAGATTCAAAGAGCTACTACAAACCATGTTGGATTTAGAGATCCAAATTCATCTATCTATATGGGAGAGAACAGAGGGAAACCTAAATATAAAAACTGCTACTGTAGACGAACGCTTCAACCTAGAAAAACAAAATTTGGTGAGCCAAGTAGGATTTGTGTACTGATCATTACCACCAAGTATCATCAAGATTGGGTGAAAAAATATTTGCTGGCATTTCGGAAACTCGTTATTTCTTAGAAGCTTGGCAACCCCTCTCAATGAAAGTGCTTTCCACAGTCTGTGCCTAGGCCTACTTGAAGATGAAACAAACCATAGAGACAAAACTGAGAACTCCTTTATTTTGTCAAGTTTCAAAGACGTACTACAAACCATGTTGGATTTAGAGTTCCAAATTCATCTATCTGTATAGGAGAGAACAGAGGGAAACCTAAATATAAAAACTGCTACTGTACACGAACGCTTCAACCTAGAAGAACAAAATTTGGTGAACCAAGTGGGATATGGGTACTGATCATTAGCAACAAGTATCATCAAGATTGGGTGAAAAAATATTTGCTGGTATTCCGGAAACTCGTTATTTCTTAGAAGCTTGGCAACCTCTCAATGAAAGTGCTTTTCCACAGTTTGTGCCTTGGGCTACTTGAAAACGCAACAAACCATAGAGACAAATCTGAGAACTCCTTTATTTTGTCAAGTTTCAAAGAGCTACTACAAACCATGTTGGATTTAGAGTTCCAAATTCATCTATTTATATAGGAGAGAACAGAGAGAAACCTAAATATAAAAACTACTACTGTAGACGAATGCTTCAATCTAGAAGAACAAAATTTGGTGAGCCAAGTAGGATTTGTGTACTAATCATTACCACCAAGTATCATCAAGATTGGGTGAAAAAATATTTGCTGGTATTTCGGAAACTCGTTATTTCTTAGAAGCTTGGGAACCCATCTCAATGAAAGTCCTTTCCACAGTCTGTGCCTAGGGCTACTTGAAGAGGAAACAAATTATAGAGACAAAACTGAGAACTCCTTTATTTTGTCAAGTTTCAAAGAGCTACTACAAACCATGTTGGATTTAGAGTTCCAAATTCATCTATCTATATAGGAGAGAACAGAGGGAAACCTAAATATAAAAACTGCTACTGTAGACGAACGCTTCAACCTAAAAGAACAAAATTTGGTGAGCCAAGTGGGATTTGTGTACTGATCATTACCACCAAGTATCATCAAGATTGGGTGAAAAAATATTTGCTGGTATTTCGGGAACTCGTTATTTCTTAGAAGCTTGGCAACCCCTCTCAATGAAAGTGCTTTCCCACAGTCTGTGCCTAGGGCTACTTGAAGAGGAAACAAACCATAGAGACAAATCTGAGAACTCCTTTATTTTGTCAAGTTTCAAAGAGCTACTACAAACCATGTTGGATTTAGAGTTCCAAATTCATCTATCTATATATGAGAGAACAGAGTGAAACCTAAATATAAAAACTGCTACTGTAGACGAACGCTTCAACCTAGAAGAACAGAATTTAGTGAGCCAAGTGGGATTTCTGTACTGATCATGACCACCAAGTATCATCAAGATTGGGTGAAAAAATATTTGATGGTATTTCGGAAACTCGTTATTTCTTAGAAGCTTGGGAACCCCTCTCAATGAAAGTGCTTTTCCACAGTCTGTGCCTAGGGCTACTTGAAGAGGAAACAAATCATAGAGACAAATCTGAGAACTCCTTTATTTTGTCAAGTTTCAAAGAGTTACTACAAACCATGTTGGATTTAGTGTTCCAAATTCATCTATCTATATAGGAGAGAACAAAGAGAAACCTAAATATAAAAACTGCTACTGTAGACGAACGCTTCAATCTAGAAGACCAAAATTTGGTGAGCCAAGTGGGATTTGTATACTGATCATTACCACCAAGTATCATCAAGATTGGGTGAAAAAATATTTGCTGGTATGTCGGAAACTCGTTATTTCTAAGAAACTTGGCAACCCCTCTAAATGAAAGTGCTTTCCACAGTCTGTGCGTAGGGCTACTTTAAGAGGAAACAATCCATAGAGACAAAACTGAGAACGCCTTTATTTTGTCAAGTTTCAAAGAGCTGCTACAAACCATGTTGGATTTAGAGTTCCAAATTCATCTATCTATATATGAGAGAACAGAGGGAAACCTAAATATAAAAACTGCTACTGTAGACGAACGCTTCAACCTAGAAGAACTAAATTTGGTGAGCCAAGTGGGATTTGTGTACTGATCATTACCACGAAGTATTAACAAGATTGTGTGAAAAAATATTTGCTGGTATTTCGGAAACTCGTTATTTCTTAGAAGCTTGGCAACCCATCTCAATGAAAGTGCTTTCCACAGTCTGTGCCTAGGGCTACTTGAAGAGGAAACAATCCAAAGAGACAAAACTGAGAACTCCTTTATTTTGTCAAGTTTCAAAGAGCTACTACAAACCATGTTGGATTTAGAGTTCCAAATTCATCTATCTATATATGAGAGAACAGAGTGAAACCTAAATATAAAAACTGCTACTGTAGACGAACGCTTCAACCTAGAAGAACAAAATTTGGTGAGCCAAGTGGGATTTGTGTACTGATCATTAGCACCAAGTATCATCAAGTTTGGGTGAAAAAATATTTGCTGGTATTTCGGAAACTCGTAATTTCTTAGAAGCTTGGCAACCCCTCTCAATGAAAGTGCTTTTCCACAGTCTGTGCCTGGGGCTACTTGAAGAGGAAACAAACCATAGAGACAAAACTGAGAACTCCTTTATTTTGTCAAGATTCAAAGAGCTACTACAAACCATGTTGGATTTAGAGATCCAAATTCATCTATCTATATGGGAGAGAACAGAGGGAAACCTAAATATAAAAACTGCTACTGTAGACGAACGCTTCAACCTAGAAAAACAAAATTTGGTGAGCCAAGTAGGATTTGTGTACTGATCATTACCACAAAGTATCATCAAGATTGGGTGAAAAAATATTTGCTGGTATTTCGGAAACTCGTTATTTCTTAGAAGCTTGGAGACCCCTCTCAATGAAAGTGCTTTCCACAGTCTGTGCCAAGGCCTAATTGAAGATGAAACAAACCATAGAGACAAAACTGAGAACTCCTTTATTTTGTCAAGTTTCAAAGAGCTACTACAAACCATGTTGGATTTAGAGTTCCAAATTCATCTATCTATATA
Source organism: Callospermophilus lateralis (assembly GCF_048772815.1). Taxonomy (NCBI): domain Eukaryota; kingdom Metazoa; phylum Chordata; class Mammalia; order Rodentia; family Sciuridae; genus Callospermophilus; species Callospermophilus lateralis. The sequence continues at coordinate 3,383 of NW_027517443.1, forward strand.
GGAGAGAACAGAGGGAAACTTAAATATAAAAACTGCTACTGTAGACGAACGCGTCAACTTACAAGAACTAAATTTGGTAAGCCAAGTGGGATTTGTGTACTGATAATTACCACCAAGTATCATCAAGATTGGGTGAAAAAATATTTGCTAGTATTTCGGAAACTCGTTATTGCTTAGAAGCTTGGCAACCCCTTCAATGAAAGTGCTATTCCACAGTCTGTGCCCAGGGCTACTTGAAGAGGAAACAAACCATAGAGGCAAATATGAGAACTCCTTTATTTTGTAAAGTTTCAAAGAGCTACTACAAAGCATGTTGGATTTAGAGTTCCAAATTTATCTATCTATATAGGAGAGAACAGAGAGAAACCTAAATATAAAAACTGCTACTGTAGACGAACGCTTCAACCTAGAAGAACAAAATTTGGTGAGCCAAGTGGGATTTGTGTACTGATCATTAGCACCAAGTATCATCACGATTGGGTGAAAAAATATTTGCTGGTATTTCGGAAACTCATAATTTCTTAGAAGCTTGGCAACCCCTCTCATTTAAAGTGCTTTTCCACAGTCTGTGCCTAGGGCTACTTGAAGAGGAAACAAATCATAGAGACAAAACTGAGAACTCCTTTATTTTGTCAAGTTTCAAAGAGCTACTACAAAAAATGTTGGATTTAGAGTTCCAAATTTATCTATCTATATGGGAGAGAACAGAGGGAAACCTAAATATAAAAACTGCTACTGTAGACAAACGCTTCAACCTAAAAGAAAAAAATTTGGTGAGCCAAGTGGGATTTGTGTACTGATCATTACCACCAAGTATCATCAAGATTGGGTGAAAAAATATTTGCCGGTATTTCGGAAACTCGTTATTTTATAGAAGCTTGGCAACCCCTCTCAATGAAAGTGCTTTTCCACAGTCTGTGCCTAGGGCTAATTGAAGAGGAAACAAACCATGGAGACAAAACTGAGAACTCCTTTATTTTGTCAAGTTTCAAAGAGCTACTACAAACCATGTTGGATTTAGAGTTCCAAATTCATCTATCTATATATGAGAGAACAGAGTGAAACCTAAATATAAAAACTGCTACTGTAGACGAACGCTTCAACCTAGAAGAACAAAATTTGGTGAGCCAAGTGGGATTTGTGTACTGATCATTAGCACCAAGTATCATCAAGTTTGGGTGAAAAAATATTTGCTGGTATTTCGAAAACTCGTAATTTCTTAGAAGCTTGGCAACCCCTCTCAATGAAAGTGCTTTTCCACAGTCTGTGCCTGGGGCTACTTGAAGAGGAAACAAACCATAGAGACAAAACTGAGAACTCCTTTATTTTGTCAAGATTCAAAGAGCTACTACAAACCATGTTGCATTTAGAGATCCAAATTCATCTATCTATATGGGAGAGAACAGAGGGAAACCTAAATATAAAAACTGCTACTGTAGACGAACGCTTCAACGTAGATGAACAAAATTTGGTGAGCCAAGTGGGATTTGTGTACTGATCATTAGCACCAAGTATCATCACGATTGGGTGAAAAAATATTTGCCGGTATTTCGGAAACTCGTTATTTCTTAGAAGCATGGCAACCCCTCTCAATGAAAGTGCTTTCCACAGTCTGTGCCTAGGCCTACTTGAAGATGAAACAAACCATAGAGACAAAACTGAGAACTCCTTTATTTTGTCAAGTTTCAAAGACGTACTACAAACCATGTTGGATTTAGAGTTCCAAATTCATCTATCTGTATAGGAGAGAACAGAGGGAAACCTAAATATAAAAACTGCTAGTGTACACGAACGCTTCAACCTAGAAGAACAAAATTTGGTGTACCAAGTGGGATATGTGTACTGATCATTAGCAACAAGTATCATCAAGATTGGGTGAAAAAATATTTGCTGGTATTCCGGAAAACTCGTTATTTCTTAGAAGCTTGGCAACCTCTCAATGAAAGTGCTTTTCCACAGTTTGTGCCTTGGGCTACTTGAAAACGCAACAAACCATAGAGACAAATCTGAGAACTCCTTTATTTTGTCAAGTTTCAAAGAGCTACTACAAACCATGTTGGATTTAGAGTTCCAAATTCATCTATCTATATAGGAGAGAACAGAGAGAAACCTAAATATAAAAACTGCTACTGTAGACGAATGCTTCAATCTAGAAGAACAAAATTTGGTGAGCCAAGTAGGATTTGTGTACTAATCATTACCACCAAGTATCATCAAGATTGGGTGAAAAAATATTTGCTGGTATTTCGGAAACTCGTTATTTCTTAGAAGCTTGGCAACCCATCTCAATGAAAGTCCTTTCCACAGTCTGTGCCTAGGGCTACTTGAAGAGGAAACAAATTATAGAGACAAAACTGAGAACTCCTTTATTTTGTCAAGTTTCAAAGAGCTAATACAAACCATGTTGGATTTAGAGTTCCAAATTCATCTATCTATATAGGAGAGAACAGAGGGAAACCTAAATATAAAAACAGCTACTGTAGACGAACGCTTCAACCTAAAAGAACAAAATTTGGTGAGCCAAGTGGGATTTGTGTACTGATCATTACCACCAACTATCATCAAGATTGGGTGAAAAAATATTTGCTGGTATTTCGGAAACTCGTTATTTCTTAGAAGCTTGGCAACCCCTCTCAATGAAAGTGCTTTTCCACAGTCTGTGCCTAGGGCTACTTGAAGAGGAAACAAACCTTAGAGACAAATCTGAGAACTCCTTTATTTTGTCAAGTTTCAAAGAGCTACTACAAACCATGTTGGATTTAGAGTTCCAAATTCATCTATCTATATATGAGAGAACAGAGTGAAACCTAAATATAAAAACTGCTACTGTAGACGAACGCTTCAACCTAGAAGAACAGAATTTAGTGAGCCAAGTGGGATTTCTGTACTGATCATGACCACCAAGTATCATCAAGATTGGGTGAAAAAATATTTGATGGTATTTCGGAAACTCGTTATTTCTTTGAAGCTTGGGAACCCCTCTCAATGAAAGTGCTTTCCACAGTCTGTGCCTAGGGCTACTTGAAGAGGAAACAAATCATAGAGACAAATCTGAGAACTCCTTTATTTTGTCAAGTTTCAAAGAGCTACTACAAACCATGTTGGATTTAGTGTTCCAAATTCATCTATCTATATAGGAGAGAACAAAGAGAAACCTAAATATAAAAACTGCTACTGTAGACGAACGCTTCAACCTAGAAGACCAAAATTTGGTGAGCCAAGTGGGATTCGTATACTGATCATTACCACCAAGTATCATCAAGATTGGGTGAAAAAATATTTGCTGGTATGTCGGAAACTCGTTATTTCTAAGAAGCTTGGCAACTCCTCTCAATGAAAGTGCTTTCCACAGTCTGTGCGTAGGGCTACTTTAAGAGGAAACAATCCATAGAGACAAAACTGAGAACTCCTTTATTTTGTCAAGTTTCAAAGAGCTGCTACAAACCATGTTGGATTTAGAGTTCCAAATTCATCTATCTATATATGAGAGAACAGAGGGAAACCTAAATATAAAAACTGCTACTGTAGACGAACGCTTCAACCTAGAAGAACTAAATTTGGTGAGCCAAGTGGGATTTGTGTACTGATCTTTACCACGAAGTATTAACAAGATTGTGTGAAAAAATATTTGCTGGTATTTCGGAAACTCGTTATTTCTTAGAAGCTTGGCAACCCATCTCAATGAAAGTGCTTTCCACAGTCTGTGCCTAGGGCTACTTGAAGAGGAAACAATCCAAAGAGACAAATCAGAGAACTCCTTTATTTTGTCAAGTTTCAAAGAGCTACTTCAAACCATGTTGGATTTAGAGTTCCAAATTCATCTATCTATATAGGAGAGAACAGAGAGAAACCTAAATATAAAAACTGCTACTGTAGACGAACGCTTCAAACTAGAAGACCAAAATTTGGTGAGCCAAGTGGGATTTGTATACTGATCATTACCACCAAGTATCAACAAGATTGTGTGAAAAAATATTTGCTGGTATTTCGGAAACTCGTTATTTCTTAGAAGCTTGGCAACCCCTCTCAATGAAAGTGCTTTTCCACAGTCTGTGCCTAGTGCTACTTGAAGAGGAAACAAACCATAGAGACAAACCTGAGAACTCCTTTATTTTGTCAAGTTTCAAAGAGCTACTACAAACCATGTTGGATTTAGAGTTCCAAATTCATCTATCTATATATGAGAGAACAGAGTGAAACCTAAATATAAAAACTGCTACTGTAGACGAACGCTTCAACCTAGAAGAACAAAATTTGGTGAGCCAAGTGGGATTTGTGTACTGATCATTACCACCAAGTATCATCAAGATTGGCTGAGAAAATATTTGCTGGTATTTCGGAAACTCGTTATTTCTTAGAAGCTTGGGAACCCCTCTCAATGAAAGTGCTATTCCACAGTCTGTGCCTGGGGCTACTTGAAGAGGAAACAAACCATAGCGAAAAACTGAGAACTCCTTTATTTTGTCAAGTTTCAAAGAGCTACTACAAACCATGTTGGATTTAGAGTTCCAAATTCATCTTTCTATATAGGAGAGAACAGAGGGAAACCTAAATATAAAAACTGCTATTGTAGACGAACGCTTCAACCTAGAAGAACAAAATTTGGTGAGTCAGTGGGATTTGTGTACTGATCATTACCACCAAGTATCATCAAGATTGGGTGAAAAAATATTTGCTGGTATTTCGGAAACTCGTTATTTCTTAGAAGCTTGGCAACCCCTGTCAATGAAAGTGCTTTTCCACAGTCTGTGCCTAGGGCTACTTGAAGAGGAAACAAACCATAGAGACAAATCGGAGAACTCCTTTATTTTGTCAAGTTTCAAAGAGCTACTACAAACCATGTTGGATTTAGAGTTCCAAATTCATCTACCTATATAGGAGAGAACAGAGAGAAACTTAAATATAAAACTGCTACTGTAGACGAACGCTTCAACCTAGAAGAACAAAATTTGGTGAGGCAAGTGGGATTTGTGTACTGATCACTACCACCAAGTATCATCAAGATTGGGTGAAGAAATATTTGCTGGTATTTCGGAAACTCGTTATTTCTTAGAAGCTAGGCAAAAAATCTCAATGAAAGTGCTTTCCACAGTCTGTGCCTAGGGCTACTTTAAGAAGAAACAAACCATAGAGAGAAAACTGAGAACTCCTTTATTTTGTCAAGTTTCAAAGAGCTACTACAAACCATGTTGGATTTAGAGTTCCAAATTCATCTATCTATATAGGAGAGAACAGAGGGTAACCTAAATATAAAAACTGCTACTGTAGACGAACGCTTCAACCTAGAAGAACAAAATTTGGTAAGCCAGGTGGGATTTGTGTACTGATCATTACCACCAAGTATCATCAAGATTGGGTCAAAAAATATTTGCTGGTATTTCGGAAACTCGTTATTTCTTAGAAGATTGGCAACCCCTCTCAATGAAAGTGCTTTTCCACAGTCTGTGCCTAGGGCTACTTGAAGAGGAAACAAACCAAAGAGACAAATCTGAGAACTCCTTTATTTTGTCAAGTTTCAAAGAGCTACTACAAACCATGTTGGATTTAGAGTTCCAAATTCATCTACCTATATAGGAGAGAACAGAGAGAAACCTAAATATAAAAACTGCTACTGTAGACGAACGCTTCAACCTAGAAGAACAAAATTTGGTGAGCCAAGTGGGATTTGTGTACTGATCACTACCAACAAGTATCATCAAGATTGGGTGAAGAAATATTAGCTGGTATTTCGGAAACTCGTTATTTCTTAGAAGCTAGGCAAACAATCTCAATGAAATTGCTTTCCACAGTCTGTGCCTAGGGCTACTTGAAGAGGAAACAAACCATAGAGACAAAACTGAGAACTCCTTTATTTTGTCAAGTTTCAAAGAGCTACTACAAACCATGTTGGATTTAGAGTTCCAAATTCATCTATCTATATAGGCGAGAACAGAGGGAAACCTAAATATAAAAACTGATACTGTACACGAATGCTTCATCTTAGATGAACAAAAATTGGTTAGCCAAGTGGGATTTGTGTGCTGATCATTACCACTAAGTATCATCAAGTTTGGGTGAAAAAATATTTGCTGGTATTTCGTAAACTCGATATTTTTAAGAAGCTTGGGAAAGCATCTCAATGAAAGTGCTTTTCCACAGTCTGTTCCTAGGGCTATTGAAGAGAAAACAAACCAGAGAGACAAAACTGAGAACTACTTTATTTTGTCAAGTTTCAAACAGCTACTACAAACCATGTTGGATTTAGAGTTCCAAATTCATCTATCTGTATAGGAGAGAACAGAGGGAAACCTAAATATAAAAACTGCTACTGTACACGAACGCTTCAACCTAGAAGAACTAAATTTGGTGAGCCAAGTGGGATTTGTGTACTGATCATTAGCAACAAGTATCATCAAGATTGGGTGAAAAAATATTTGCTGGTATTTCGGAAACTCGTTATTTCTTAGAAGATTGGCAACCCCTCTCAATGAAAGTGCTTTTCCACAGTCTGTGCCTAGGGCTACTTGAAGAGGAAACAAACCATAGAGACAAATCTGAGAACTCCTTTATTTTGTCAAGTTTCAACACGCTACTACAAACCATGTTGGATTTAGAGTTCCAAATTCATCTATCTATATAGGAGAGAACAGAAGGAAACCTAAATATAAAACTGCTACTGTACATGAACGCTTCAACCTAGAAGAACTAAATTTGGTGAGCAAAGTGGGTTTTGTGTACTGATCATTACCACCAAGTATCAACAAGATTGTGTGAAAAAATATTTGCTGGTATTTCGGAAACTCGTTATTTCTTAGAAGGTTGGCAACCCCTCTCAATGAAAGTGCTTTTCACAGTCTCTTCCTAGGGCTACTTGAAGAGAAACAATCCATAGAGACAAAACTGAGAACTCCTTTATTTTGTAAAGTTTCAAAGAGCTGCTACAAACCATGTTGGATTTAGAGTTCCAAATTGATCTATTTATGGGAGAGTACAGAGGGAAACCTAAATATAAAAACTGCTACTGTAGACGAACGCTTCAACCTAGAAGAACAAAATTTGGTGAGCCAAGTGGGATTTGTGTACTGATCATTACCACCAAGTATCATCAAGATTGGGTGAAAAAATATTTGCTGGTATTTCAGAAACTCGTTATTTCTTAGAAGCTTGGCAACCCATATCAATGAAAGTGCTTTCCACAGTCTGTGCCTAGGGCTACTTTAAGAGGAAACAAACCATAGAGAGAAAACTGAGAACTCCTTTATTTTGTCAAGTTTCAAAGAGCTACTACAAACCATGTTGGATTTAGAGTTCCAAATTCATCTATCTATATAGGAGAGAACAGAGGGTAACCTAAATATAAAAACTGCTATTGTAGACGAACGCTTCAACCTAGAAGAACAAAATTTGGTAAGCCAAGTGGGATTTGTGTACTGATCATTACCACCAAGTATCATCAAGATTGGGTCAAAAAATATTTGCTGGTATTTCGGAAACTCGTTATTTCTTAGAAGCTTGGCAACCCCTCTCAATGAAAGTGCTTTTCCACAGGCTGTGCCTAGGGCTACTTGAAGTGGAAACAAACCAAAGAGACAAAACTGAAAACTCCTTTATTTTGTCAAGTTTCAAAGAGCTACTACAAACCATGTTGGATTTAGAGTTCCAAATTCATCTATCTATATAGGAGAGAACAGAGGGAAACCTAAATATAAAAACTGCTACTGTACACGAATGCTTCATCCTAGATGAACAAAAATTGGTTAGCCAAGTGGGATTTGTGTGCTGATCATTACCACCAAGTATCATCAAGTTTGGGTGAAAAAATATTTGCTGGTATTTCGTAAACTCGATATTTTTAAGAAGCTTGGCAAAGCATCTCAATGAAAGTGCTTTTCCACAGTCTGTTTCTAGGGCTACTTGAAGAGGAAACAAACCAGAGAGACAAAACTGAGAACTACTTTATTTTGTCAAGTTTCAAAGAGCTACTACAAACCATGTTGGATTTAGAGTTCCAAATTCATCTATCTGTATAGGAGAGAACAGATTGAAACCTAAATATAAAAACTGCTACTGTACACGAATGATTCATCCTAGATGAACAAAAATTGGTTAGCCAAGTGGGATTTGTGTGCTGATCATTACCACCAAGTATCATCAAGTTTGGGTGAAAAAATATTTGCTGGTATTTCGGAATCTCGATATTTCTTAGAAGCTTGGCAAACCATCTCAATGAAAGTGCTTTTCCACAGTCTGTTCCTAGGGCTACTTGAAGAGGAAACAAACCAGAGAGGCAAAACTGAGAACGCCTTTATTTTGTCAAGTTCCAAAGAGCTACTACAAACCATGTTGGATTTAGAGTTCCAAATTCATCTATCTGTATAGGAGAGAACAGAGGGAAACCTAAATATAAAAACAGCTACTGTACACGAACGCTTCAACCTGGAAGAACTAAATTTGGTGAGCCAAGTGGGATTTGTGTACTGATCATTAGCAACAAGTATCATCAAGATTGGGTGAAAAATATTTGCTGGTATTTCGGAAACTCGTTATTTCTTAGAAGCTTGGCAACCCCTCTCAATGAAAGTGCTTTTCCACAGTCTGTGCCTAGGGCTACTTTACGAGGAAACAAACCATAGAGACAAAACTGAGAACTCCTTTATTTTGTCAAGTTTCAAAGAGCTACTACAAAGCATGTTGGATTTAGAGTTCCAAATTCATCTATCTATATAGGAGAGACAAGAGGGAAACCTAAATATAAAAACTGCTACTGAAGACGAACGCTTCAACCTAGAAGAACAAAATTTGGTGAGGCAAGTGGGATTTGTGTACTGATCATTACCACCAAGTATCATCAAGATTGGGTGAAAAAATATTTGCTGGTATTTCGGAAACTCGTTATTTCTTAGAAGATTGGCAACCGCTCTCAATGAAAGTGCTTTTCCACAGTCTGTGCCTAGGGCTACTTGAAGAGGAAACAAACCATAGAGACAAATAGGAGAACTCCTTTATTTTGTCAAGTTTCAACAAGCTACTACAAACCATGTTGGATTTAGAGATCCAAATTCATCTATCTATATAGGAGAGAACAGAGGGAAACCTAAATATAAAAACTGCTACTGTACATGAACGCTTCAACCTAGAAGAACTAAATTTGGTGAGCTAAGTGGGATTTGTGTACTGATCATTACCACCAAGTATCAACAAGATTTTGTGAAAAAATATTTGCTGGTATTTCGGAAACTCGTTATTTCTTAGAAGCTTGGCAACCCATCTCAATGAAAGTGCTTTCCACACTCTCTGCCTAGGGCTACATGAAGAGAAACAATCCATAGAGACAAAACTGAGAACTCCTTTATTTTGTCAAGTTTCAAAGAGCTGCTACAAACCATGTTGGATTTAGAGTTCCAAATTGATCTATTTATGGGAGAGAACAGTGGGAAACCTAAATATAAAAACTGCTACTGTAGACGAACGCTTCAACCTAGAAGAACAAAATTTGGTGAGCCAAGTGGGATTTGTGTACTGATCATTACCACCAAGTATCATCAAGATTGGGTCAAAAAATATTTGCTGGTATTTCGGAAACTCGTTATTTCTTAGAAGCTTGGCAACCCATCTCAATGAAAGTGCTTTCCACAGTCTGTGCCTAGGGCTACTTGAAGAGGAAACAAACCATAGAGAGAAAACTGAGAACTCCTTTATTTTGTCAAGTTTCAAAGAGCTACTACAAGCCATGTTGGATTTAGAGTTCCAAATTCATCTATCTATATTGGAGAGAACAGAGGGAAACCTAAATATAAAAACTGCTACTGTAGACGAACGCTTCAACCTAGAAGAACAAAATTTGGTGAGGCAAGTGGGATTTGTGTGCTGATCATTACCACCAAGTATCATCAAGTTTGGATGAAAAAATATTTGCTGGTATTTCAATCTCGATATTTCTTAGAAGCTTGGCAAACCATCTCAATGAAAGTGCTTTTCCACAGTCTGTTCCTAGGGCTACTTGAAGAGGAAACAAACCAGAGAGACAAAACTGAGAACTCCTTTATTTTGTCAAGTTTCAAAGAGCTACTACAAACCATGTTGGATTTAGAGTTCAAAATTCATCTATCTGTATAGGAGAGAACAGAGGGAAACCTAAATATAAAAACTGCTACTGTATACGAACGCTTCAACCTAGATGAACAAAAATTGGTTAGCCAAGTGGGATTTGTGTGCTGATCATTACCACCAAGTATCATCAAGTTTGGGTGAAAAAATATTTGCTGGTATTTCGGAATCTCGATATTTCTTAGAAGCTTGGCAAACCATCTCAATGAAAGTGCTTTTCCACAGTCTGTTCCTAGGGCTACTTGAAGAGGAAACAAACCAGAGAGACAAAACTGAGAACTCCTTTATTTTGTCAAGTTTCAAAGAGCTACTACAAACCATGTTGGATTTAGAGTTCCAAATTCATCTATCTGTATAGGAGAGAACAGAGGGAAACCTAAATATAAAAACTTCTACTGTACACGAACGCTTCAAACTAGAAGAACTAAATTTGGTGAGCCAAGTGGGATTTGTGTACTGATCATTAGCAACAAGTATCATCAAGATTGGGTGAAAAAATATTTGCTGTTATTTCGGAAACTCGTTATTTCTTAGAAGCTTGGCAACCCCTCTCAATGAAAGTGCTTTTCCACAGTCTGTGCCTAGGGCTACTTGAAGAGGAAACAAACTATAGAGACAAAACTGAGAACTCCTTTATTTTGTCAAGTTTCAAGGAGCTACTACAAAGCATGTTGGATTTAGAGTTCCAAATTCATCTATCTATATAGGAGAGGACAGAGGGAAACCTAAATATAAAAACTGCTACTGCAGATGAACGCTTCAACATAGAAGAACAAAATTTGGTGAGCCAAGTGGGATTTGTGTAATGATCATTACCACCAAGTATCATCAAGTTTGGGTGAAAAAATATTTGCTGGTATTTCGGAAACTCGTTATTTCTTAGAAGCTTGGCAACCCCTCTCAATGAAAGTGCTTTTCCACAGTCTGTGCCTAGGGCTACTTGAAGAGGAAACAAACCATAGAGACAAATCTGAGAACTCCTTTATTTTGTCAAGTTTCAAAGAGCTACTACAAACCATGTTGGATTTAGAGTTCCAAATTCATCTATCTATATAGGAGAGAACAGAGAGAAACCTAAATATAAAAACTGCTACTGTAGACGAACGCTTCAACCTAGAATAACAAAATTTAGTGAGCCAAGTGGGATTTGTTTACTGATCATTACCACCAAGTATCAACAAGATTGTGTTAAAAATATTTGCTGGTGTTTCGGAAACTAGTTATTTCTTAGAAGCTTGACAACCCATCTCAATGAAAGTGCTTTCCACAGTCTGTGCCTAGGGCTAGTTTAAAAGGAAAGAAACCATAGAGACAAAACTGAGAACTCCCTTATTTTGCCAAGTTTCAAAGAGCTACTACAAACCATGTTGGATTTAGAGTTCCAAATTCATCTATCTATATAGGAGAGAACAGAGGGAAACCTAAATATAAAAACACCTACTGTACACGAACGCTTCAACATTGAAGAACTAAATTTGGTGAGCAAAGTGGGATTTGTGTATTGATCATTAGCAGCAAGTATCATCAAGATTGGGTGAAAAAATATTTGCTGGTATTTCGGAAACTCGTTATTTCTTAGAAGCTTGGCAACCCCTCTCAATGAAAGTGCTTTTCCTGAGTCTGTGCCTAGGGCTACTTGAAGAGGAAACAAACCATAGAGACAAAACTGAGAACTCCTTTATTTTGTCAATTTTCAAAGAGCTACTACAAAGCATGTTGGATTTAGAGTTCCAAATTCATCTATCTATATGGGAGAGAACAGAGGGAAACCAAAATATAAAAACTGCTACTGTACACGAACGCTTCAACCTAGAAGAACTAAATGTGGTGAGCCAAAAAAGATTTGTGTACTGATCATTACCACCAAGTATCATCATGATTGGGTGAAAAAATATTTGCTAGTATTTCGGAAACTCGTTATTTCTTAGAAGCTTGGCAACCCATCTCAATGAAAGTGCTTTCCACAGTCTGTGCCTAGGGCTACTTTAAGAGGAAACAAACCATAGAGACAAAACTGAGAACTCATTTATTTTGTCAAGTTTCAAAGAGCTACTACAAACCATGTTGGATTTAGAGTTCCAAATTCATCTATCTATATAGGAGAGACAAGAGGGAAACCTAAATATAAAAACTGCTACTGTAGAAGAACGCTTCATCCTAGAAGAACAAAATTTGGTGAGCCAAGTGGGATTTGTGTACTGATCATTACCACCAAGTATCAACAAGATTGTGTTAAAAATATTTGCTGGTGTTTCGGAAACTAGTTATTTCTTAGAAGCTTGACAACCCATCTCAATGAAAGTGCTTTCCACAGTCTGTGCCTAGGGCTAGTTTAAAAGGAAAGAAACCATAGAGACAAAACTGAGAACTCCCTTATTTTGCCAAGTTTCAAAGAGCTACTACAAACCATGTTGGATTTAGAGTTCCAAATTCATCTATCTATATAGGAGAGAACAGAGGGAAACCTAAATATAAAAACACCTACTGTACACGAACGCTTCAACATTGAAGAACTAAATTTGGTGAGCAAAGTGGGATTTGTGTATTGATCATTAGCAGCAAGTATCATCAAGATTGGGTGAAAAAATATTTGCTGGTATTTCGGAAACTCGTTATTTCTTAGAAGCTTGGCAACCCCTCTCAATGAAAGTGCTTTTCCTGAGTCTGTGCCTAGGGCTACTTGAAGAGGAAACAAACCATAGAGACAAAACTGAGAACTCCTTTATTTTGTCAATTTTCAAAGAGCTACTACAAAGCATGTTGGATTTAGAGTTCCAAATTCATCTATCTATATGGGAGAGAACAGAGGGAAACCTAAATATAAAAACTGCTACTGTACACGAACGCTTCAACCTAGAAGAACTAAATGTGGTGAGCCCAAAGGGATTTGTGTACTGATCATTACCACCAAGTATCATCATGATTGGGTGAAAAAATATTTGCTAGTATTTCGGAAACTCGTTATTTCTTAGAAGCTTGGCAACCCATCTCAATGAAAGTGCTTTCCACAGTCTGTTCCTAGGGCTACTTTAAGAGGAAACAAACCATAGAGACAAAACTGAGAACTCCTTTATTTTGTCAAGTTTCAAGAGCTACTACAAACCATGTTGGATTTAGAGTTCCAAATTCATCTATCTATATAGGAGAGACAAGAGGGAAACCTAAATATAAAAACTGCTACTGTAGACGAACGCTTCATCCTAGAAGAACAAAATTTGGTGAGCCAAGTGGGATTTGTGTACTGATCATTACCACCAAGTATCATCAAGATTGGGTGAAAAAATATTTGCTGGTATTTCAGAAACTCGTTATTTCTTAGAAGCTTGGCAACCCATATCAATGAAAGTGCTTTCCACAGTCTGTGCCTAGGGCTACTTTAAGAGGAAACAAACCATAGAGAGAAAACTGAGAACTCCTTTATTTTGTCAAGTTTCAAAGAGCTACTACAAACCATGTTGGATTTAGAGTTCCAAATTCATCTATCTATATAGGAGAGAACAGAGGGTAACCTAAATATAAAAACTGCTATTGTAGACGAACGCTTCAACCTAGAAGAACAAAATTTGGTAAGCCAAGTGGGATTTGTGTACTGATCATTACCACCAAGTATCATCAAGATTGGGTCAAAAAATATTTGCTGGTATTTCGGAAACTCGTTATTTCTTAGAAGCTTGGCAACCCCTCTCAATGAAAGTGCTTTTCCACAGGCTGTGCCTAGGGCTACTTGAAGTGGAAACAAACCAAAGAGACAAAACTGAAAACTCCTTTATTTTGTCAAGTTTCAAAGAGCTACTACAAACCATGTTGGATTTAGAGTTCCAAATTCATCTATCTATATAGGAGAGAACAGAGGGAAACCTAAATATAAAAACTGCTACTGTACACGAATGCTTCATCCTAGATGAACAAAAATTGGTTAGCCAAGTGGGATTTGTGTGCTGATCATTACCACCAAGTATCATCAAGTTTGGGTGAAAAAATATTTGCTGGTATTTCGTAAACTCGATATTTTTAAGAAGCTTGGCAAAGCATCTCAATGAAAGTGCTTTTCCACAGTCTGTTTCTAGGGCTACTTGAAGAGGAAACAAACCAGAGAGACAAAACTGAGAACTCCTTTATTTTGTCAAGTTTCAAAGAGCTACTACAAACCATGTTGGATTTAGAGTTCCAAATTCATCTATCTGTATAGGAGAGAACAGATTGAAACCTAAATATAAAAACTGCTACTGTACACGAATGATTCATCCTAGATGAACAAAAATTGGTTAGCCAAGTGGGATTTGTGTGCTGATCATTACCACCAAGTATCATCAAGTTTGGGTGAAAAAATATTTGCTGGTATTTCGGAATCTCGATATTTCTTAGAAGCTTGGCAAACCATCTCAATGAAAGTGCTTTTCCACAGTCTGTTCCTAGGGCTACTTGAAGAGGAAACAAACCAGAGAGGCAAAACTGAGAACGCCTTTATTTTGTCAAGTTCCAAAGAGCTACTACAAACCATGTTGGATTTAGAGTTCCAAATTCATCTATCTGTATAGGAGAGAACAGAGGGAAACCTAAATATAAAAACAGCTACTGTACACGAACGCTTCAACCTGGAAGAACTAAATTTGGTGAGCCAAGTGGGATTTGTGTACTGATCATTAGCAACAAGTATCATCAAGATTGGGTGAAAAAATATTTGCTGGTATTTCGGAACTCGTTATTTCTTAGAAGCTTGGCAACCCCTCTCAATGAAAGTGCTTTTCCACAGTCTGTGCCTAGGGCTACTTTACGAGGAAACAAACCATAGAGACAAAACTGAGAACTCCTTTATTTTGTCAAGTTTCAAAGAGCTACTACAAAGCATGTTGGATTTAGAGTTCCAAATTCATCTATCTATATAGGAGAGACAAGAGGGAAACCTAAATATAAAAACTGCTACTGAAGACGAACGCTTCAACCTAGAAGAACAAAATTTGGTGAGGCAAGTGGGATTTGTGTACTGATCATTACCACCAAGTATCATCAAGATTGGGTGAAAAAATATTTGCTGGTATTTCGGAAACTCGTTATTTCTTAGAAGATTGGCAACCGCTCTCAATGAAAGTGCTTTTCCACAGTCTGTGCCTAGGGCTACTTGAAGAGGAAACAAACCATAGAGACAAATAGGAGAACTCCTTTATTTTGTCAAGTTTCAACAAGCTACTACAAACCATGTTGGATTTAGAGATCCAAATTCATCTATCTATATAGGAGAGAACAGAGGGAAACCTAAATATAAAAACTGCTACTGTACATGAACGCTTCAACCTAGAAGAACTAAATTTGGTGAGCTAAGTGGGATTTGTGTACTGATCATTACCACCAAGTATCAACAAGATTTTGTGAAAAAATATTTGCTGGTATTTCGGAAACTCGTTATTTCTTAGAAGCTTGGCAACCCATCTCAATGAAAGTGCTTTCCACACTCTCTGCCTAGGGCTACATGAAGAGAAACAATCCATAGAGACAAAACTGAGAACTCCTTTATTTTGTCAAGTTTCAAAGAGCTGCTACAAACCATGTTGGATTTAGAGTTCCAAATTGATCTATTTATGGGAGAGAACAGTGGGAAACCTAAATATAAAAACTGCTACTGTAGACGAACGCTTCAACCTAGAAGAACAAAATTTGGTGAGCCAAGTGGGATTTGTGTACTGATCATTACCACCAAGTATCATCAAGATTGGGTCAAAAAATATTTGCTGGTATTTCGGAAACTCGTTATTTCTTAGAAGCTTGGCAACCCATCTCAATGAAAGTGCTTTCCACAGTCTGTGCCTAGGGCTACTTGAAGAGGAAACAAACCATAGAGAGAAAACTGAGAACTCCTTTATTTTGTCAAGTTTCAAAGAGCTACTACAAGCCATGTTGGATTTAGAGTTCCAAATTCATCTATCTATATTGGAGAGAACAGAGGGAAACCTAAATATAAAAACTGCTACTGTAGACGAACGCTTCAACCTAGAAGAACAAAATTTGGTGAGGCAAGTGGGATTTGTGTGCTGATCATTACCACCAAGTATCATCAAGTTTGGATGAAAAAATATTTGCTGGTATTTCAATCTCGATATTTCTTAGAAGCTTGGCAAACCATCTCAATGAAAGTGCTTTTCCACAGTCTGTTCCTAGGGCTACTTGAAGAGGAAACAAACCAGAGAGACAAAACTGAGAACTCCTTTATTTTGTCAAGTTTCAAAGAGCTACTACAAACCATGTTGGATTTAGAGTTCAAAATTCATCTATCTGTATAGGAGAGAACAGAGGGAAACCTAAATATAAAAACTGCTACTGTATACGAACGCTTCAACCTAGATGAACAAAAATTGGTTAGCCAAGTGGGATTTGTGTGCTGATCATTACCACCAAGTATCATCAAGTTTGGGTGAAAAAATATTTGCTGGTATTTCGGAATCTCGATATTTCTTAGAAGCTTGGCAAACCATCTCAATGAAAGTGCTTTTCCACAGTCTGTTCCTAGGGCTACTTGAAGAGGAAACAAACCAGAGAGACAAAACTGAGAACTCCTTTATTTTGTCAAGTTTCAAAGAGCTACTACAAACCATGTTGGATTTAGAGTTCCAAATTCATCTATCTGTATAGGAGAGAACAGAGGGAAACCTAAATATAAAAACTTCTACTGTACACGAACGCTTCAAACTAGAAGAACTAAATTTGGTGAGCCAAGTGGGATTTGTGTACTGATCATTAGCAACAAGTATCATCAAGATTGGGTGAAAAAATATTTGCTGTTATTTCGGAAACTCGTTATTTCTTAGAAGCTTGGCAACCCCTCTCAATGAAAGTGCTTTTCCACAGTCTGTGCCTAGGGCTACTTGAAGAGGAAACAAACTATAGAGACAAAACTGAGAACTCCTTTATTTTGTCAAGTTTCAAGGAGCTACTACAAAGCATGTTGGATTTAGAGTTCCAAATTCATCTATCTATATAGGAGAGGACAGAGGGAAACCTAAATATAAAAACTGCTACTGCAGATGAACGCTTCAACATAGAAGAACAAAATTTGGTGAGCCAAGTGGGATTTGTGTAATGATCATTACCACCAAGTATCATCAAGTTTGGGTGAAAAAATATTTGCTGGTATTTCGGAAACTCGTTATTTCTTAGAAGCTTGGCAACCCCTCTCAATGAAAGTGCTTTTCCACAGTCTGTGCCTAGGGCTACTTGAAGAGGAAACAAACCATAGAGACAAATCTGAGAACTCCTTTATTTTGTCAAGTTTCAAAGAGCTACTACAAACCATGTTGGATTTAGAGTTCCAAATTCATCTATCTATATAGGAGAGAACAGAGAGAAACCTAAATATAAAAACTGCTACTGTAGACGAACGCTTCAACCTAGAATAACAAAATTTAGTGAGCCAAGTGGGATTTGTTTACTGATCATTACCACCAAGTATCAACAAGATTGTGTTAAAAATATTTGCTGGTGTTTCGGAAACTAGTTATTTCTTAGAAGCTTGACAACCCATCTCAATGAAAGTGCTTTCCACAGTCTGTGCCTAGGGCTAGTTTAAAAGGAAAGAAACCATAGAGACAAAACTGAGAACTCCCTTATTTTGCCAAGTTTCAAAGAGCTACTACAAACCATGTTGGATTTAGAGTTCCAAATTCATCTATCTATATAGGAGAGAACAGAGGGAAACCTAAATATAAAAACACCTACTGTACACGAACGCTTCAACATTGAAGAACTAAATTTGGTGAGCAAAGTGGGATTTGTGTATTGATCATTAGCAGCAAGTATCATCAAGATTGGGTGAAAAAATATTTGCTGGTATTTCGGAAACTCGTTATTTCTTAGAAGCTTGGCAACCCCTCTCAATGAAAGTGCTTTTCCTGAGTCTGTGCCTAGGGCTACTTGAAGAGGAAACAAACCATAGAGACAAAACTGAGAACTCCTTTATTTTGTCAATTTTCAAAGAGCTACTACAAAGCATGTTGGATTTAGAGTTCCAAATTCATCTATCTATATGGGAGAGAACAGAGGGAAACCAAAATATAAAAACTGCTACTGTACACGAACGCTTCAACCTAGAAGAACTAAATGTGGTGAGCCAAAAAAGATTTGTGTACTGATCATTACCACCAAGTATCATCATGATTGGGTGAAAAAATATTTGCTAGTATTTCGGAAACTCGTTATTTCTTAGAAGCTTGGCAACCCATCTCAATGAAAGTGCTTTCCACAGTCTGTGCCTAGGGCTACTTTAAGAGGAAACAAACCATAGAGACAAAACTGAGAACTCATTTATTTTGTCAAGTTTCAAAGAGCTACTACAAACCATGTTGGATTTAGAGTTCCAAATTCATCTATCTATATAGGAGAGACAAGAGGGAAACCTAAATATAAAAACTGCTACTGTAGAAGAACGCTTCATCCTAGAAGAACAAAATTTGGTGAGCCAAGTGGGATTTGTGTACTGATCATTACCACCAAGTATCAACAAGATTGTGTTAAAAATATTTGCTGGTGTTTCGGAAACTAGTTATTTCTTAGAAGCTTGACAACCCATCTCAATGAAAGTGCTTTCCACAGTCTGTGCCTAGGGCTAGTTTAAAAGGAAAGAAACCATAGAGACAAAACTGAGAACTCCCTTATTTTGCCAAGTTTCAAAGAGCTACTACAAACCATGTTGGATTTAGAGTTCCAAATTCATCTATCTATATAGGAGAGAACAGAGGGAAACCTAAATATAAAAACACCTACTGTACACGAACGCTTCAACATTGAAGAACTAAATTTGGTGAGCAAAGTGGGATTTGTGTATTGATCATTAGCAGCAAGTATCATCAAGATTGGGTGAAAAAATATTTGCTGGTATTTCGGAAACTCGTTATTTCTTAGAAGCTTGGCAACCCCTCTCAATGAAAGTGCTTTTCCTGAGTCTGTGCCTAGGGCTACTTGAAGAGGAAACAAACCATAGAGACAAAACTGAGAACTCCTTTATTTTGTCAATTTTCAAAGAGCTACTACAAAGCATGTTGGATTTAGAGTTCCAAATTCATCTATCTATATGGGAGAGAACAGAGGGAAACCTAAATATAAAAACTGCTACTGTACACGAACGCTTCAACCTAGAAGAACTAAATGTGGTGAGCCCAAAGGGATTTGTGTACTGATCATTACCACCAAGTATCATCATGATTGGGTGAAAAAATATTTGCTAGTATTTCGGAAACTCGTTATTTCTTAGAAGCTTGGCAACCCATCTCAATGAAAGTGCTTTCCACAGTCTGTTCCTAGGGCTACTTTAAGAGGAAACAAACCATAGAGACAAAACTGAGAACTCCTTTATTTTGTCAAGTTTCAAAGAGCTACTACAAACCATGTTGGATTTAGAGTTCCAAATTCATCTATCTATATAGGAGAGACAAGAGGGAAACCTAAATATAAAAACTGCTACTGTAGACGAACGCTTCATCCTAGAAGAACAAAATTTGGTGAGCCAAGTGGGATTTGTGTACTGATCATTACCACCAAGTATCATCAAGATTCGGTCAAAAAATATTTGCTGGTATTTCGGAAACTCGTTATTTCTTAGAAGATTGGCAACCCCTCTCAATGAAAGTGCTTTTCCACAGTCTGTGCCTAGGGCTACTTGAAGAGGAAACAAACCAAAGAGACAAAACTGAGAACTCCTTTATTTTGTCAAGTTTCAAAGAGCTACTACAAACCATGTTGGATTTAGAGTTCCAAATTCATCTATCTATATAGGAGAGAACAGAGGGAAACCTAAATATAAAAACTGCTACTGTACACGAATGCTTCATCCTAGATGAACAAAAATTGGTTAGCCAAGTGGGATTTGTGTGCTGATCATTACCAACAAGTATCATCAATTTTGGGTGAAAAAATATTTGCAGGTATTTCGTAAACTCGATATTTTTAAGAAGCTTGGCATAGCATCTCAATGAAAGTGCTTTTCCACAGTCTGTTCCTAGGGCTACTTGAAGAGGAAACAAACCATAGAGACAAAACTGAGAACTCCTTTATTTTGTCAAGTTTCAAAGAGCTGCTACAAACCATGTTGGATTTAGAGTTCCAAATTGATCTATTTATGGGAGAGAACAGTGGGAAACCTAAATATAAAAACTGCTACTGTAGACGAACGCTTCAACCTAGAAGAACAAAATTTGGTGAGCCAAGTGGGATTTGTGTACTGATCATTACCACCAAGTATCATCAAGATTGGGTGAAAAAATATTTGCTGGAATTTCGGAAACTCGTTATTTTTTAGAAGCTTGGCAACCCATCTCAATGAAAGTGCTTTCCACAGTCTGTGCCTAGGGCTACTTGAAGAGGAAACAAACCATAGAGAGAAAACTGAGAACTCCTTTATTTTGTCAAGTTTCAAAGAGCTACTACAAGCCATGTTGGATTTAGAGTTCCAAATTCATCTATCTATATTGGAGAGAACAGAGGGAAACCTAAATATAAAAACTGCTACTGTAGACGAACGCTTCAACCTAGAAGAACAAAATTTGGTGAGGCAAGTGGGATTTGTGTGCTGATCATTACCACCAAGTATCATCAAGTTTGGATGAAAAAATATTTGCTGGTATTTCAATCTCGATATTTCTTAGAAGCTTGGCAAACCATCTCAATGAAAGAGCTTTTCCACAGTCTGTTCCTAGGGCTAATTGAAGAGGAAACAAACCAGAGAGACAAAACTGAGAACTCCTTTATTTTGTCAAGTTTCAAAGAGCTACTACAAACCATGTTGGATTTAGAGTTCAAAATTCATCTATCTGTATTTGAGAGAACAGAGGGAAACCTAAATATAAAAACTGCTACTGTATACGAACGCTTCAACCTAGATGAACAAAAATTGGTTAGCCAAGTGGGATTTGTGTGCTGATCATTACCACCAAGTATCATCAAGTTTGGGTGAAAAAATATTTGCTGGTATTTCGGAATCTCGATATTTCTTAGAAGCTTGGCAAACCATCTCAATGAAAGTGCTTTTCCACAGTCTGTTCCTAGGGCTACTTGAAGAGGAAACAAACCAGAGAGACAAAACTGAGAACTCCTTTATTTTGTCAAGTTTCAAAGAGCTACTACAAACCATGTTGGATTTAGAGTTCCAAATTCATCTATCTGTATAGGAGAGAACAGAGGGAAACCTAAATATAAAAACTTCTACTGTACACGAACGCTTCAAACTAGAAGAACTAAATTTGGTGAGCCAAGTGGGATTTGTGTACTGATCATTAGCAACAAGTATCATCAAGATTGGGTGAAAAAATATTTGCTGGTATTTCGGAAACTCGTTATTTCTTAGAAGCTTGGCAACCCCTCTCAATGAAAGTGCTTTTCCACAGTCTGTGCCTAGGGCTACTTGAAGAGGAAACAAACTATAGAGACAAAACTGAGAACTCCTTTATTTTGTCAAGTTTCAAGGAGCTACTACAAAGCATGTTGGATTTAGAGTTCCAAATTCATCTATCTATATAGGAGAGGACAGAGGGAAACCTAAATATAAAAACTGCTACTGCAGATGAACGCTTCAACATAGAAGAACAAAATTTGGTGAGCCAAGTGGGATTTGTGTAATGATCATTACCACCAAGTATCATCAAGTTTGGGTGAAAAAATATTTGCTGGTATTTCGGAAACTCGTTATTTCTTAGAAGCTTGGCAACCCCTCTCAATGAAAGTGCTTTTCCACAGTCTGTGCCTAGGGCTACTTGAAGAGGAAACAAACCATAGAGACAAATCTGAGAACTCCTTTATTTTGTCAAGTTTCAAAGAGCTACTACAAACCATGTTGGATTTAGAGTTCCAAATTCATCTATCTATATAGGAGAGAACAGAGAGAAACCTAAATATAAAAACTGCTACTGTAGACGAACGCTTCAACCTAGAATAACAAAATTTAGTGAGCCAAGTGGGATTTGTTTACTGATCATTACCACCAAGTATCAACAAGATTGTGTTAAAAATATTTGCTGGTGTTTCGGAAACTAGTTATTTCTTAGAAGCTTGACAACCCATCTCAATGAAAGTGCTTTCCACAGTCTGTGCCTAGGGCTAGTTTAAAAGGAAAGAAACCATAGAGACAAAACTGAGAACTCCCTTATTTTGCCAAGTTTCAAAGAGCTACTACAAACCATGTTGGATTTAGAGTTCCAAATTCATCTATCTATATAGGAGAGAACAGAGGGAAACCTAAATATAAAAACACCTACTGTACACGAACGCTTCAACATTGAAGAACTAAATTTGGTGAGCCAAGTGGGATTTGTGTATTGATCATTAGCAGCAAGTATCATCAAGATGGTGAAAAATATTTGCTGGTATTTCGGAAACTCGTTATTTCTTAGAAGCTTGGCAACCCCTCTCAATGAAAGTGCTTTTCCTGAGTCTGTGCCTAGGGCTACTTGAAGAGGAAACAAACCATAGAGACAAAACTGAGAACTCCTTTATTTTGTCAATTTTCAAAGAGCTACTACAAAGCATGTTGGATTTAGAGTTCCAAATTCATCTATCTATATGGGAGGAGAACAGAGGGAAACCTAAATATAAAAACTGCTACTGTACACGAACGCTTCAACCTAGAAGAACTAAATGTGGTGAGCCCAAAGGGATTTGTGTACTGATCATTACCACCAAGTATCATCATGATTGGGTGAAAAAATATTTGCTAGTATTTCGGAAACTCGTTATTTCTTAGAAGCTTGGCAACCCATCTCAATGAAAGTGCTTTCCACAGTCTGTGCCTAGGGCTACTTTAAGAGGAAACAAACCATAGAGACAAAACTGAGAACTCCTTTATTTTGTCAAGTTTCAAAGAGCTACTACAAACCATGTTGGATTTAGAGTTCCAAATTCATCTATCTATATAGGAGAGACAAGAGGGAAACCTAAATATAAAAACTGCTACTGTAGACGAACGCTTCATCCTAGAAGAACAAAATTTGGTGAGCCAAGTGGGATTTGTGTACTGATCATTACCACCAAGTATCATCAAGATTGGGTCAAAAAATATTTGCTGGTATTTCGGAAACTCGTTATTTCTTAGAAGATTGGCAACCCCTCTCAATGAAAGTGCTTTTCCACAGTCTGTGCCTAGGGCTACTTGAAGAGGAAACAAACCAAAGAGACAAAACTGAGAACTCCTTTATTTTGTCAAGTTTCAAAGAGCTACTACAAACCATGTTGGATTTAGAGTTCCAAATTCATCTATCTATATAGGAGAGAACAGAGGGAAACCTAAATATAAAAACTGCTACTGTACACGAATGCTTCATCCTAGATGAACAAAAATTGGTTAGCCAAGTGGGATTTGTGTGCTGATCATTACCAACAAGTATCATCAAGTTTGGGTGAAAAAATATTTGCAGGTATTTCGTAAACTCGATATTTTTAAGAAGCTTGGCATAGCATCTCAATGAAAGTGCTTTTCCACAGTCTGTTCCTAGGGCTACTTGAAGAGGAAACAAACCATAGAGACAAAACTGAGAACTCCTTTATTTTGTCAAGTTTCAAAGAGCTACTACAAACCATGTTGGATTTAGAGTTCCAAATTCATCTATCTGTATAGGAGAGAACAGATTGAAACCTAAATATTAAAACTGCTACTGTACACGAATGCTTCATCCTAGATGAACAATAATTGGTTAGCCAAGTGGGATTTGTGTGCTGATCATTACCACCAAGTATCATCAAGTTTGGGTGAAAAAATATTTGCTGGTATTTCGGAATCTCGATATTTCTTAGAAGCTTGGCAAACCATCTCAATGAAAGTGCTTTTCCACAGTCTGTTCCTAGGGCTACTTGAAGAGGAAACAAACCAGAGAGACAAAACTGAGAACTCCTTTATTTTGTCAAGTTTCAAAGAGCTACTACAAACCATGTTGGATTTAGAGTTCCAAATTCATTTATCTGTATAGGAGAGACAAGAGGGAAACCTAAATATAAAAACTGCTACTGCAGATGAACGCTTCAACATAGAAGAACAAAATTTGGTGAGCCAAGTGGGATTTGTGTAATGATCATTACCACCAAGTATCATCAAGTTTGGGTGAAAAAATATTTGCTGGTATTTCGGAAACTCGTTATTTCTTAGAAGCTTGGCAACCCCTTTCAATGAAAGTGCTTTTCCACAGTCTGTGCCTAGGGCTACTTGAAGAGGAAACAAACCATAGAGACAAATCTGAGAACTCCTTTATTTTGTCAAGTTTCAAAGAGCTACTACAAACCATGTTGGATTTAGAGTTCCAAATTCATCTATCTATATAGGAGAGAACAGAGAGAAACCTAAATATAAAAACTGCTACTGTAGACGAACGCTTCAACCTAGAATAACAAAATTTAGTGAGCCAAGTGGGATTTGTTTACTGATCATTACCACCAAGTATCAACAAGATTGTGTTAAAAATATTTGCTGGTGTTTCGGAAACTAGTTATTTCTTAGAAGCTTGACAACCCATCTCAATGAAAGTGCTTTCCACAGTCTGTGCCTAGGGCTAGTTTAAAAGGAAAGAAACCATAGAGACAAAACTGAGAACTCCCTTATTTTGCCAAGTTTCAAAGAGCTACTACAAACCATGTTGGATTTAGAGTTCCAAATTCATCTATCTATATAGGAGAGAACAGAGGGAAACCTAAATATAAAAACACCTACTGTACACGAACGCTTCAACATTGAAGAACTAAATTTGGTGAGCCAAGTGGGATTTGTGTATTGATCATTAGCAGCAAGTATCATCAAGATTGGGTGAAAAAATATTTGCTGGTATTTCGGAAACTCGTTATTTCTTAGAAGCTTGGCAACCCCTCTCAATGAAAGTGCTTTTCCTGAGTCTGTGCCTAGGGCTACTTGAAGAGGAAACAAACCATAGAGACAAAACTGAGAACTCCTTTATTTTGTCAATTTTCAAAGAGCTACTACAAAGCATGTTGGATTTAGAGTTCCAAATTCATCTATCTATATGGGAGAGAACAGAGGGAAACCTAAATATAAAAACTGCTACTGTACACGAACGCTTCAACCTAGAAGAACTAAATGTGGTGAGCCAAAAGAGATTTGTGTACTGATCATTACCACCAAGTATCATCATGATTGGGTGAAAAAATATTTGCTATTATTTCGGAAACTCGTTATTTCTTAGAAGCTTGGCAACCCATCTCAATGAAAGTGCTTTCCACAGTCTGTGCCTAGGGCTACTTTAAGAGGAAACAAACCATAGAGACAAAACTGAGAACTCCTTTATTTTGTCAAGTTTCAAAGAGCTACTACAAACCATGTTGGATTTAGAGTTCCAAATTCATCTATCTATATAGGAGAGACAAGAGGGAAACCTAAATATAAAAACTGCTACTGTAGACGAACGCTTCATCCTAGAAGAACAAAATTTGGTGAGCCAAGTGGGATTTGTGTACTGATCATTACCACCAAGTATCATCAAGATTGGGTCAAAAAATATTTGCTGGTATTTCGGAAACTCGTTATTTCTTAGAAGATTGGCAACCCCTCTCAATGAAAGTGCTTTTCCACAGTCTGTGCCTAGGGCTACTTGAAGAGGAAACAAACCAAAGAGACAAAACTGAGAACTCCTTTATTTTGTCAAGTTTCAAAGAGCTACTACAAACCATGTTGGATTTAGAGTTCCAAATTCATCTATCTATATAGGAGAGAACAGAGGGAAACCTAAATATAAAAACTGCTACTGTACACGAATGCTTCATCCTAGATGAACAAAAATTGGTAAGCCAAGTGGGATTTGTGTGCTGATCATTACCAACAAGTATCATCAAGTTTGGGTGAAAAAATATTTGCAGGTATTTCGTAAACTCGATATTTTTAAGAAGCTTGGCATAGCATCTCAATGAAAGTGCTTTTCCACAGTCTGTTCCTAGGGCTACTTGAAGAGGAAACAAACCATAGAGACAAAACTGAGAACTCCTTTATTTTGTCAAGTTTCAAAGAGCTACTACAAACCATGTTGGATTTAGAGTTCCAAATTCATCTATCTGTATAAGAGAGAACAGATTGAAACCTAAATATTAAAACTGCTACTGTACACGAATGCTTCATCCTAGATGAAAAATAATTGGTTAGCCAAGTGGGATTTGTGTGCTGATCATTACCACCAAGTATCATCAAGTTTGGGTGAAAAAATATTTGCTGGTATTTCGGAATCTCGATATTTCTTAGAAGCTTGGCAAACCATCTCAATGAAAGTGCTTTTCCACAGTCTGTTCCTAGGGCTACTTGAAGAGGAAACAAACCAGAGAGACAAAACTGAGAACTCCTTTATTTTGTCAAGTTTCAAAGAGCTACTACAAACCATGTTGGATTTAGAGTTCCAAATTCATTTATCTGTATAGGAGAGACAAGAGGGAAACCTAAATATAAAAACTGCTACTGAAGACGAACGCTTCAACCTAGAAGAACAAAATTTGGTGAGCTAAGTGGGATTTGTGTACTGATCATTACCACCAAGTATCATTGAGATTGGGTGAAAAAATATTTGCTGGTATTTCGGAAACTCGTTATTTCTTAGAAGATTCTCAACCGCTCTCAATGAAAGTGCTTTTCCACAGTCTGTGCCTAGGGCTACATGAAGAGGAAACAAACCATAGAGTCAAATCTGAGAACTCCTTTATTTTGTCAAGTTTCAACAAGCTACTACAAACCATGTTGGATTTAGAGATCCAAATTCATCTATCTATATAGGAGAGAACAGAGGGAAACCTAAATATAAAAACTGCTACTGTACATGAACGCTTCAACCTAGAAGAACTAAATTTGGTGAGCCAAGTGGGATTTGTGTACTGATCATTACCACCACGTATCAACAAGATTGTGTGAAAAAATATTTGCTGGTATTTCGGAAACTCGTTATTTCTTAGAAGCTTGGCAACCCATCTCAATGAAAGTGCTTTCCACAGTCTCTGCCTAGGGCTACATGAAGAGAAACAATCCATAGAGACAAAACTGAGAACTCCTTTATTTTGTCAAGTTTCAAAGAGCTGCTACAAACCATGTTGGATTTAGAGTTCCAAATTGATCTATTTATGGGAGAGAACAGTGGGAAACCTAAATATAAAACTGCTACTGTAGACGAACGCTTCAACCTAGAAGAACAAAATTTGGTGAGCCAAGTAGGATTTGTGTACTGATCATTACCACCAAGTATCATCAAGATTGGGTGAAAAAAATATTTGCTGGAATTTCGGAAACTCGTTATTTCTTAGAAGCTTGGCAACCCATCTCAATGAAAGTGCTTTCCACAGTCTGTGCCTAGGGCTACTTGAAGAGGAAACAAACCATAGAGAGAAAACTGAGAACTCCTTTATTTTGTCAAGTTTCAAAGAGCTACTACAAGCCATGTTGGATTTAGAGTTCCAAATTCATCTATCTATATTGGAGAGAACAGAGGGAAACCTAAATATAAAAACTGCTACTGTAGACGAACGCTTCAACCTAGAAGAACAAAATTTGGTGAGGCAAGTGGGATTTGTGTGCTGATCATTACCACCAAGTATCATCAAGTTTGGATGAAAAAATATTTGCTGGTATTTCAATCTTGATATTTCTTAGAAGCTTGGCAAACCATCTCAATGAAAGTGCTTTTCCACAGTCTGTTCCTAGGGCTACTTGAAGAGGAAACAAACCAGAGAGACAAAACTGAGAACTCCTTTATTTGTCAAGTTTCAAAGAGCGACTACAAACCATGTTGGATTTAGAGTTCAAAATTCATCTATCTGTATAGGAGAGAACAGAGGGAAACCTAAATATAAAAACTGCTACTGTACACGAACGCTTCAACCTAGATGAACAAAAATTGGTTAGCCAAGTGGGATTTGTGTGCTGATCCTTACCACCAAGTATCATCAAGTTTGGGTGAAAAAATATTTGCTGGTATTTCGGAATCTCGATATTTCTTAGAAGCTTGGCAAACCATCTCAATGAAAGTGCTTTTCCACAGTCTGTTCCTAGGGCTACTTGAAGAGGAAACAAACCAGAGAGACAAAACTGAGAACTCCTTTATTTTGTCAAGTTTCAAAGAGCTACTACAAACCATGTTGGATTTAGAGTTCCAAATTCATCTATCTGTATAGGAGAGAACAGAGGGAAACCTAAATATAAAAACTGCTACTGTACACGAACGCTTCAAACTAGAAGAACTAAATTTGGTGAGCCAAGTGGGATTTGTGTACTGATCATTAGCAACAAGTATCATCAAGATTGGGTGAAAAAATATTTGCTGGTATTTCGGAAACTCGTTATTTCTTAGAAGCTTGGCAACCCCTCTCAATGAAAGTGCTTTTCCACAGTCTGTGCCTAGGGCTACTTGAAGAGGAAACAAACTATAGAGACAAAACTGAGAACTCCTTTATTTTGTCAAGTTTCAAGGAGCTACTGCAAAGCATGTTGGATTTAGAGTTCCAAATTCATCTATCTATATAGGAGAGGACAGAGGGGAAACCTAAATATAAAAACTGCTACTGTAGATGAACGCTTCAACATAGAAGAACAAAATTTGGTGAGCCAAGTGGGATTTGTGTACTGATCATTACCACCAAGTATCATCAAGATTGGGTGAAAAAATATTAGCTGGTATTTCGGAAACTCGTTATTTCTTAGAAGCTTGGCAACCCCTCTCAATGAAAGTGCTTTTCCACAGTCTGTGCCTAGGGCTACTTGAAGAGGAAACAAACCATAGAGACAAATCTGAGAACTCCTTTATTTTGTCAAGTTTCAAAGAGCTACTACAAACCATGTTGGATTTAGAGTTCCAAATTCATCTCTCTATATAGGAGAGAACAGAGAGAAACCTAAATATAAAAACTGCTACTGTAGACGAACGCTTCAACCTAGAATAACAAAATTTAGTGAGCCAAGTGGGATTTGTTTACTGATCATTACCACCAAGTATCAACAAGATTGTGTGAAAAATATTTGCTGGTATTTCGGAAACTCGTTATTTCTTAGAAGCTTGACAACCCATCTCAATGAAAGTGCTTTCCACAGTCTGTGCCTAGGGCTACTTTAAAAGGAAAGAAACCATAGAGACAAAACTGAGAACTCCCTTATTTTGCCAAGTTTCAAAGAGCTACTACAAACCATGTTGGATTTAGAGTTCCAAATTCATCTATCTATATAGGAGAGAACAGAGGGAAACCTAAATATAAAAACACCTACTGTACACGAACGCTTCAACATTGAAGAACTAAATTTGGTGAGCCAAGTGGGATTTGTGTATTGATCATTAGCAGCAAGTATCATCAAGATTGGGTGAAAAAATATTTGCTGGTATTTCGGAAACTCGTTATTTCTTAGAAGCTTGGCAACCCCTCTCAATGAAAGTGCTTTTCCAGAGTCTGTGCCTAGGGCTACTTGAAGAGGAAACAAACCATAGAGACAAAACTGAGAACTCCTTTATTTTGTCAATTTTCAAAGAGCTACTACAAAGCATGTTGAATTTAGAGTTCCAAATTCATCTATCTATATGGGAGAGAACAGAGGGAAACCTAAATATAAAAACTGCTACTGTACACGAACGCTTCAACCTAGAAGAACTAAATTTGGTGAGCCAAAAGGGATTTGTGTACTGATCATTACCACCAAGTATCATCATGATTGGGTGAAAAAATATTTGCTAGTATTTCGGAAACTCGTTATTTCTTAGAAGCTTGGCAACCCATCTCAATGAAAGTGCTTTCCACAGTCTGTGCCTAGGGCTACTTTAAGAGGAAACAAACCATAGAGACAAAACTGAGAACTCCTTTATTTTGTCAAGTTTCAAAGAGCTACTACAAACCATGTTGGATTTAGAGTTCCAAATTCATCTATCTATATAGGAGAGACAAGAGGGAAACCTAAATATAAAAACTGCTACTGTAGACGAACGCTTCAACCTAGAAGAACAAAATTTGGTAAGCCAAGTGGGATTTGTGTACTGATCATTACCACCAAGTATCATCAAGATTGGGTCAAAAAATATTTGCTGGTATTTCGGAAACTCGTTATTTCTTAGAAGATTGGCAACCCCTCTCAATGAAAGTGCTTTTCCACAGTCTGTGCCTAGGGCTACTTGAAGAGGAAACAAACCAAAGAGACAAAACTGAGAACTCCTTTATTTTGTCAAGTTTCAAAGAGCTACTACAAACCATGTTGGATTTAGAGTTCCAAATTCATCTATCTATATAGGAGAGAACAGAGGGAAACCTAAATATAAAAACTGCTACTGTACACGAATGCTTCATCCTAGATGAACAAAAATTGGTTAGCCAAGTGGGATTTGTGTGCTGATCATTACCAACAAGTATCATCAAGTTTGGGTGAAAAAATATTTGCTGGTATTTTGTAAACTCGATATTTTTAAGAAACTTGACAAAGCATCTCAATGAAAGTGCTTTTCCACAGTCTGTTCCTAGGGCTACTTGAAGAGGAAACAAACCAGAGAGACAAAACTGAGAACTACTTTATTTTGTCAAGTTTCAAAGAGCTACTACAAACCATGTTGGATTTAGAGTTCCAAATTCATCTATCTGTATAGGAGAGAACAGATTGAAACCTAAATATAAAAACTGCTACTGTACACGAATGCTTCATCCTAGATGAACAAAAATTGGTTAGCCAAGTGGGATTTGTGTGCTGATCATTACCACCAAGTATCATCAAGGTTGGGTGAAAAAATATTTGCTGGTATTTCGGAATCTCGATATTTTTTAGAAGCTTGGCAAACCATCTCAATGAAAGTGCTTTTCCACAGTCTGTTCCTAGGGCTACTTGAAGAGGAAACAAACCAGAGAGACAAAACTGAGAACTCCTTTATTTTGTCAAGTTTCAAAGAGCTACTACAAACCATGTTGGATTTAGAGTTCCAAATTCATCTATCTGTATAGGAGAGAACAGAGGGAAACCTAAATATAAAAACTGCTACTGTACACGAACGCTTCAACCTAGAAGAACTAAATTTGGTGAGCCAAGTGGGATTTGTGTACTGATCATTAGCAACAAGTATCATCAAGATTGGGTGAAAAAATATTTGCTGGTATTTCGGAAACTCGTTATTTCTTAGAAGCTTGGCAACCCCTCTCAATGAAAGTGCTTTTCCACAGTCTGTGCCTAGGGCTACTTAAAGAGGAAACAAACTATAGAGACAAAACTGAGAACTCCTTTATTTTGTCAAGTTTCAAGGAGCTACTACAAAGCATGTTGGATTTAGAGTTCCAAATTCATCTATCTATATAAAAGAGAACAGAGGGAAACCTAAATATAAAAACTGCTACTGTAGATGAACGCTTCAACATAGAAGAACAAAATTTGGTGAGCCAAGTGGGATTTGTGTACTGATCATTACCACCAAGTATCAACAAGATTGTGTGAAAAATATTTGCTGGTATTTCGGAAAATCGTTATTTCTTAGAAGGTTGACAACCCATCTCAATGAAAGTGCTTTCCACAGTCTGTGCCTAGGGCTACTTTAAAAGGAAACAAACCATAGAGACAAAACTGAGAACTCCCTTATTTTGCCAAGTTTCAAAGAGCTACTACAAACCATGTTGGATTTAGAGTTCCAAATTCATCTATCTATATAGGAGAGAACAGAGGGAAACCTAAATATAAAAACTCCTACTGTACACGAACGCTTCAACCTTGAAGAACTAAATTTGGTGAGCCAAGTGGGATTTGTGTACTGATCATTAGCAGCAAGTATCATCAAGATTGGGTGAAAAAATATTTGCTGGTATTTCGGAAACTCGTTATTTCTTAAGAGCTTGGCTACCCCTCTCAATGAAAGTGCTTTTCCAGAGTCTGTGCCTAGGGCTACTTGAAGAGGAAACAAACCATAGAGACAAAACTGAGAACTCCTTTATTTTGTCAATTTTCAAGGAGCTACTACAAAGCATGTTGGATTTAGAGTTCCAAATTCATCTATCTATATGGGAGAGAACAGAAGGAAACCTAAATATAAAAACTGCTACTGTACACGATCGCTTCAACCTAGAAGAACTAAGTTTGGTAAGCCAAAAGGGATTTGTGTACTGATCATTACCACCAAGTATCATCATGATTGGGTGAAAAAATATTTGCTAGTATTTCGGAAACTCGTTATTTCTTAGAAGCTTGGCAACCCATCTCAATGAAAGTGCTTTCCACAGTCTGTGCCTAGGGTACTTTAAGAGGAAACAAACCATAGAGACAAAACTGAGAACTCCTTTATTTTCTCAAGTTTCAAAGAGCTACTACAAACCATGTTGGATTTAGAGTTCCAAATTCATCTATCTATATAGGAGAGACAAGAGGGAAACCTAAATATAAAAACTGCTACTGTAGACGAACGCTTCATCCTAGAAGAACAAACTTTGGTGAGCCAAGTGGGATTTGTGTACTGATCATTACCACCAAGTATCATCAAGATTGGGTCAAAAAATATTTGCTGGTATTTCGGAAACTCGTTATTTCTTAGAAGATTGGCAACCCCTCTCAATGAAAGTGCTTTTCCACAGTCTGTGCCTAGGGCTACTTGAAGAGGAAACAAACCAAAGAGACAAAACTGAGAACTCCTTTATTTTGTCAAGTTTCAAAGAGCTACTACAAACCATGTTGGATTTAGAGTTCCAAATTCATCTATCTATATAGGAGAGAACAGAGGGAAACCTAAATATAAAAACTGCTACTGTACACGAATGCTTCATCCTAGATGAACAAAAATTGGTTAGCCAAGTGGGATTTGTGTGCTGATCATTACCAACAAGTATCATCAAGTTTGGGTGAAAAAATATTTGCAGGTATTTCGTAAACTCGATATTTTTAAGAAGCTTGGCATAGCATCTCAATTAAAGTGCTTTTCCACAGTCTGTTCCTAGGGCTACTTGAAGAGGAAACAAACCATAGAGACAAAACTGAGAACTCCTTTATTTTGTCAAGTTTCAAAGAGCTACTACAAACCATGTTGGATTTAGAGTTCCAAATTCATCTATCTGTATAGGAGAGAACAGATTGAAACCTAAATATTAAAACTGCTACTGTACACGAATGCTTCATCCTAGATGAACAAAAATTGGTTAGCCAAGTGGGATTTGTGTGCTGATCATTACCACCAAGTATCATCAAGTTTGGGTGAAAAAATATTTGCTGGTATTTCGGAATCTCGATATTTCTTAGAAGCTTGGCAAACCATCTCAATGAAAGTGCTTTTCCACAGTCTGTTCCTAGGGCTACTTGAAGAGGAAACAAACCAGAGAGACAAAACTGAGAACTCCTTTATTTTGTCAAGTTTCAAAGAGCTACTACAAACCATGTTGGATTTAGAGTTCCAAATTCATCTATCTGTATAGGAGAGACAAGAGGGAAACCTAAATATAAAAACTGCTACTGAAGACGAACGCTTCAACCTAGAAGAACAAAATTTGGTGAGCTAAGTGGGATTTGTGTACTGATCATTACCACCAAGTATCATCAAGATTGGGTCAAAAAATATTTGCTGGTATTTCGGAAACTCGTTATTTCTTAGAAGATTGGCAACCCCTCTCAATGAAAGTGCTTTTCCACAGTCTGTGCCTAGGGCTACTTGAAGAGGAAACAAACCAAAGAGACAAAACTGAGAACTCCTTTATTTTGTCAAGTTTCAAAGAGCTACTTCAAACCATGTTGGATTTAGAGTTCCAAATTCATCTATCTATATAGGAGAGAACAGAGGGAAACCTAAATATAAAAACTGCTACTGTACACGAATGCTTCATCCTAGATGAACAAAAATTGGTTAGCCAAGTGGGATTTGTGTGCTGATCATTACCAACAAGTATCATCAAGTTTGGGTGAAAAAATATTTGCAGGTATTTCGTAAACTCGATATTTTTAAGAAGCTTGGCATAGCATCTCAATGAAAGTGCTTTTCCACAGTCTGTTCCTAGGGCTACTTGAAGAGGAAACAAACCATAGAGACAAAACTGAGAACTCCTTTATTTTGTCAAGTTTCAAAGAGCTACTACAAACCATGTTGGATTTAGAGTTCCAAATTCATCTATCTGTATAGGAGAGAACAGATTGAAACCTAAATATTAAAACTGCTACTGTACACGAATGCTTCATCCTAGATGAACAAAAATTGGTTAGCCAAGTGGGATTTGTGTGCTGATCATTACCACCAAGTATCATCAAGTTTGGGTGAAAAAATATTTGCTGGTATTTCGGAATCTCGATATTTCTTAGAAGCTTGGCAAACCATCTCAATGAAAGTGCTTTTCCACAGTCTGTTCCTAGGGCTACTTGAAGAGGAAACAAACCAGAGAGACAAAACTGAGAACTCCTTTATTTTGTCAAGTTTCAAAGAGCTACTACAAACCATGTTGGATTTAGAGTTCCAAATTCATCTATCTGTATAGGAGAGACAAGAGGGAAACCTAAATATAAAAACTGCTACTGAAGACGAACGCTTCAACCTAGAAGAACAAAATTTGGTGAGCTAAGTGGGATTTGTGTACTGATCATTACCACCAAGTATCATTGAGATTGGGTGAAAAAATATTTGCTGGTATTTCGGAAACTCGTTATTTCTTAGAAGATTCTCAACCGCTCTCAATGAAAGTGCTTTTCCACAGTCTGTGCCTAGGGCTACTTGAAGAGGAAACAAACCATAGAGTCAAATCTGAGAACTCCTTTATTTTGTCAAGTTTCAACAAGCTACTACAAACCATGTTGGATTTAGAGATCCAAATTCATCTATCTATATAGGAGAGAACAGAGGGAAACCTAAATATAAAAACTGCTACTGTACATGAACGCTTCAACCTAGAAGAACTAAATTTGGTGAGCCAAGTGGGATTTGTGTACTGATCATTACCACCACGTATCAACAAGATTGTGTGAAAAAATATTTGCTGGTATTTCGGAAACTCGTTATTTCTTAGAAGCTTGGCAACCCATCTCAATGAAAGTGCTTTCCACAGTCTCTGCCTAGGGCTACATGAAGAGAAACAATCCATAGAGACAAAACTGAGAACTCCTTTATTTTGTCAAGTTTCAAAGAGCTGCTACAAACCATGTTGGATTTAGAGTTCCAAATTGATCTATTTATGGGAGAGAACAGTGGGAAACCTAAATATAAAAACTGCTACTGTAGACGAACGCTTCAACCTAGAAGAACAAAATTTGGTGAGCCAAGTAGGATTTGTGTACTGATCATTACCACCAAGTATCATCAAGATTGGGTGAAAAAATATTTGCTGGAATTTCGGAAACTCGTTATTTCTTAGAAGCTTGGCAACCCATCTCAATGAAAGTGCTTTCCACAGTCTGTGCCTAGGGCTACTTGAAGAGGAAACAAACCATAGAGAGAAAACTGAGAACTCCTTTATTTTGTCAAGTTTCAAAGAGCTACTACAAGCCATGTTGGATTTAGAGTTCCAAATTCATGTATCTATATTGGAGAGAACAGAGGGAAACCTAAATATAAAAACTGCTACTGTAGACGAACGCTTCAACCTAGAAGAACAAAATTTGGTGAGGCAAGTGGGATTTGTGTGCTGATCATTACCACCAAGTATCATCAAGTTTGGATGAAAAAATATTTGCTGGTATTTCAATCTCGATATTTCTTAGAAGCTTGGCAAACCATCTCAATGAAAGTGCTTTTCCACAGTCTGTTCCTAGGGCTACTTGAAGAGGAAACAAACCAGAGAGACAAAACTGAGAACTCCTTTATTTTGTCAAGTTTCAAAGAGCGACTACAAACCATGTTGGATTTAGAGTTCAAAATTCATCTATCTGTATAGGAGAGAACAGAGGGAAACCTAAATATAAAAACTGCTACTGTACACGAACGCTTCAACCTAGATGAACAAAAATTGGTTAGCCAAGTGGGATTTGTGTGCTGATCCTTACCACCAAGTATCATCAAGTTTGGGTGAAAAAATATTTGCTGGTATTTCGGAATCTCGATATTTCTTAGAAGCTTGGCAAACCATCTCAATGAAAGTGCTTTTCCACAGTCTGTTCCTAGGGCTACTTGAAGAGGAAACAAACCAGAGAGACAAAACTGAGAACTCCTTTATTTTGTCAAGTTTCAAAGAGCTACTACAAACCATGTTGGATTTAGAGTTCCAAATTCATCTATCTGTATAGGAGAGAACAGAGGGAAACCTAAATATAAAAACTGCTACTGTACACGAACGCTTCAAACTAGAAGAACTAAATTTGGTGAGCCAAGTGGGATTTGTGTACTGATCATTAGCAACAAGTATCATCAAGATTGGGTGAAAAAATATTTGCTGGTATTTCGGAAACTCGTTATTTCTTAGAAGCTTGGCAACCCCTCTCAATGAAAGTGCTTTTCCACAGTCTGTGCCTAGGGCTACTTGAAGAGGAAACAAACTATAGAGACAAAACTGAGAACTCCTTTATTTTGTCAAGTTTCAAGGAGCTACTGCAAAGCATGTTGGATTTAGAGTTCCAAATTCATCTATCTATATAGGAGAGGACAGAGGGAAACCTAAATATAAAAACTGCTACTGTAGATGAACGCTTCAACATAGAAGAACAAAATTTGGTGAGCCAAGTGGGATTTGTGTACTGATCATTACCACCAAGTATCATCAAGATTGGGTGAAAAAATATTTGCTGGTATTTCGGAAACTCGTTATTTCTTAGAAGCTTGGCAACCCCTCTCAATGAAAGTGCTTTTCCACAGTCTGTGCCTAGGGCTACTTGAAGAGGAAACAAACCATAGAGACAAATCTGAGAACTCCTTTATTTTGTCAAGTTTCAAAGAGCTACTACAAACCATGTTGGATTTAGAGTTCCAAATTCATCTCTCTATATAGGAGAGAACAGAGAGAAACCTAAATATAAAAACTGCTACTGTAGACGAACGCTTCAACCTAGAATAACAAAATTTAGTGAGCCAAGTGGGATTTGTTTACTGATCATTACCACCAAGTATCAACAAGATTGTGTGAAAAATATTTGCTGGTATTTCGGAAACTCGTTATTTCTTAGAAGCTTGACAACCCATCTCAATGAAAGTGCTTTCCACAGTCTGTGCCTAGGGCTACTTTAAAAGGAAAGAAACCATAGAGACAAAACTGAGAACTCCCTTATTTTGCCAAGTTTCAAAGAGCTACTACAAACCATGTTGGATTTAGAGTTCCAAATTCATCTATCTATATAGGAGAGAACAGAGGGAAACCTAAATATAAAAACACCTACTGTACACGAACGCTTCAACATTGAAGAACTAAATTTGGTGAGCCAAGTGGGATTTGTGTATTGATCATTAGCAGCAAGTATCATCAAGATTGGGTGAAAAAAATATTTGCTGGTATTTCGGAAACTCGTTATTTCTTAGAAGCTTGGCAACCCCTCTCAATGAAAGTGCTTTTCCAGAGTCTGTGCCTAGGGCTACTTTAAGAGGACAAACCATAGAGACAAAACTGAGAACTCCTTTATTTTGTCAAGTTTCAAAGAGCTACTACAAACCATGTTGGATTTAGAGTTCCAAATTCATCTATCTATATAGGAGAGACAAGAGGGAAACCTAAATATAAAAACTGCTACTGTAGACGAACGCTTCAACCTAGAAGAACAAAATTTGGTAAGCCAAGTGGGATTTGTGTACTGATCATTACCACCAAGTATCATCAAGATTGGGTCAAAAAATATTTGCTGGTATTTCGGAAACTCGTTATTTCTTAGAAGATTGGCAACCCCTCTCAATGAAAGTGCTTTTCCACAGTCTGTGCCTAGGGCTACTTGAAGAGGAAACAAACCAAAGAGGGACAAAACTGAGAACTCCTTTATTTTGTCAAGTTTCAAAGAGCTACTACAAACCATGTTGGATTTAGAGTTCCAAATTCATCTATCTATATAGGAGAGAACAGAGGGAAACCTAAATATAAAAACAGCTACTGTACACGAATGCTTCATCCTAGATGAACAAAAATTGGTTAGCCAAGTGGGATTTGTGTGCTGATCATTACCAACAAGTATCATCAAGTTTGGGTGAAAAAATATTTGCTGGTATTTTGTAAACTCGATATTTTTAAGAAACTTGACAAAGCATCTCAATGAAAGTGCTTTTCCACAGTCTGTTCCTAGGGCTACTTGAAGAGGAAACAAACCAGAGAGACAAAACTGAGAACTACTTTATTTTGTCAAGTTTCAAAGAGCTACTACAAACCATGTTGGATTTAGAGTTCCAAATTCATCTATCTGTATAGGAGAGAACAGATTGAAACCTAAATATAAAAACTGCTACTGTACACGAATGCTTCATCCTAGATGAACAAAAATTGGTTAGCCAAGTGGGATTTGTGTGCTGATCATTACCACCAAGTATCATCAAGTTTGGGTGAAAAAATATTTGCTGGTATTTCGGAATCTCGATATTTTTTAGAAGCTTGGCAAACCATCTCAATGAAAGTGCTTTTCCACAGTCTGTTCCTAGGGCTACTTGAAGAGGAAACAAACCAGAGAGACAAAACTGAGAACTCCTTTATTTTGTCAAGTTTCAAAGAGCTACTACAAACCATGTTGGATTTAGAGTTCCAAATTCATCTATCTGTATAGGAGAGAACAGAGGGAAACCTAAATATAAAAACTGCTACTGTACACGAACGCTTCAACCTAGAAGAACTAAATTTGGTGAGCTAAGTGGGATTTGTGTACTGATCATTACCACCAAGTATCATCAAGATTGGGTAAAAAATATTTGCTGTTATTTCGGAAACTCGTTATTTCTTAGAAGATTGGCAACCGCTCTCAATGAAAGTGCTTTTCCACAGTCTGTGCCTAGGGCTACTTGAAGAGGAAACAAACCATAGAGACAAATCTGAGAAACTCCTTTATTTTGTCAAGTTTCAACAAGCTACTACAACCATGTTGGATTTAGAGATCCAAATTCATCTATCTATATAGGAGAGAACAGAGGGAAACCTAAATATAAAAACTGCTACTGTACATGAACGCTTCAACCTAGAAGAACTAAATTTGGTGAGCCAAGTGGGATTTGTGTACTGATCATTACCACCAAGTATCATCAAGAATGGGTGAAAAAATATTTGCTGGTATTTCGGAAACTCGTTATTTCTTAGAAGCTTGGCAACCCCTCTCAATGAAAGTGCTTTTCCACAGTCTGTGCCTAGGGCTACTTGAAGAGGAAACAAACCATAGAGACAAATCTGAGAACTCCTTTATTTTGTCAAGATTCAAAGAGCTACTACAAACCATGTTGCATTTAGAGATCCAAATTCATCTATCTATATGGGAGAGAACAGAGGGAAACCTAAATATAAAAACTGCTACTGTAGACGAACGCTTCAACCTAGAAAAACAAAATTTGGTGAGCCAAGTAGGATTTGTGTACTGATCATTACCACCAAGTATCATCAAGATTGGGTGAAAAAATATTTGCTGGTATTTCGGAAACTCGTTATTTCTTAGAAGCTTGGCAACCCCTCTCAATGAAAGTGCTTTCCACAGTCTGTGCCTAGGCCTACTTGAAGATGAAACAAACCATAGAGACAAAACTGAGAACTCCTTTATTTTGTCAAGTTTCAAAGACGTACTACAAACCATGTTGGATTTAGAGTTCCAAATTCATCTATCTGTATAGGAGAGAACAGAGGGAAACCTAAATATAAAAACTGCTACTGTACACGAACGCTTCAACCTAGAAGAACAAAATTTGGTGAACCAAGTGGGATATGTGTACTGATCATTAGCAACAAGTATCATCAAGATTGGGTGAAAAAATATTTGCTGGTATTCCGGAAACTCGTTATTTCTTAGAAGCTTGGCAACCTCTCAATGAAAGTGCTTTTCCACAGTTTGTGCCTTGGGCTACTTGAAAACGCAACAAAC
Organism: Callospermophilus lateralis; assembly: GCF_048772815.1. NCBI lineage: Eukaryota > Metazoa > Chordata > Mammalia > Rodentia > Sciuridae > Callospermophilus > Callospermophilus lateralis. The sequence goes on from NW_027517443.1 coordinate 43,332, forward strand.
CATAGAGACAAATCTGAGAACTCCTTTATTTTGTCAAGTTTCAAAGAGCTACTACAAACCATGTTGGATTTAGAGTTCCAAATTCATCTATTTATATAGGAGAGAACAGAGAGAAACCTAAATATAAAAACTGCTACTGTAGACGAATGCTTCAATCTAGAAGAACAAAATTTGGTGAGCCAAGTAGGATTTGTGTACTAATCATTACCACCAAGTATCATCAAGATTGGGTGAAAAAATATTTGCTGGTATTTCGGAAACTCGTTATTTCTTAGAAGCTTGGCAACCCATCTCAATGAAAGTCCTTTCC